>NW_006160058.1:373094-381006 GCF_000334495.1 Tupaia belangeri chinensis
AAAATGTTACTAGGAAAAGCCTGCCTCCAGTGTCCAATACCTTTGAAACCTCCATTACATCAAAATCTTAGCTAAAATTTGCTGGTCACTTCTGCTTTAATTTAAGAAATCCTCTCCACCTCAATTTTTGCAGGCAAATTTCTATTCCCTTTTGTACCTGGGGGTTCTGGACATTTAATGAAAATGAGTAAGGTGGTGAAGGGAGTCAGAAAAATCAAGTGAGAAAAGCACATATTCTTACCCCAATTTAAGAAGCATGCATTGTAAAAAGAACTAGCCTCAGAGTCAGAATGAAACTGACCTTTTTAATTATTGTATGTGTGTCCTGGGCAGTAATTTAAATATTCTGAGACTGCTTCCATATTTATATAAAGAAAATAAGACTATCTCATAGGGGACTAATGTACAGTGTATTTGTGTTCATTTTGTATACTGTAATGATATACAGTAATTAAATGTAAAGAAAAATAATAATTCAAAAATTTTAAGAACAGTATCTATTAGAACTAATATATCTTAAGTAGCTCTAAGTATAATGAGAATAGAGTTCTTAATATATTGTAAATGTTCAATAAAGAAACATGAAATAATAATTATTATAATATCCGTATTAAAATATATTACCATCCTATCCATTGATCCTTTCAATATCCTTAACATTTGAAAAAAAATTCAAATTTTAAAATAATTATGTTGAGGGTCAGCAGGTGGCATGGTAGTTGAGGTGCTGTATTTTGACATGGCTGACCATGTCTGAGTCCTGGACCCAGAAGCATGAAAATCACCCCAGGCATGTGCGCATGCATGCCCAAAATCCGAGAAGAGAATGAAGAAGAAGGGATTGTGTCATGGCTATCTCCCCAGCAGGGATGATTTCTCACTTTCCTTCTCTGTCTCTCCCTGGTGAGCAAATGCACCCTATGGCAAAACCCTAAACAATAATAAAAATTATTTTTATGCCTGTTAATTGTTTTCCAATGAGTTTTAAAAGTTACCATGTGGCCTTTACAAGGTGCAGTGTACAAGTATCAAGTCAAGCAAAATTGAGAGAAGGGGCTGTTTTATTTCTATCTGCTTCATCACATGGCAGCTCACTATACCACATCCTTTCAAATACATGAATACCATGACAACATGGATGGTAATTTTCGTATACTTTCTTTCTTTTTTTTTTTTTTTTTACTGTCAGGGGGTACATTCACTCGGCAGACACACACACACACACGCACACACAACCTCCTAATAGGGTGTGCTTATGCCATAATCCTTTTTCCTCGTTTCTCCATCTTATCAGACTTTTGGGCATATATGCATATGCACTCAGTATAGTATGTTTTTCAAGCCACTGGGGCTGGGATTTGAACTGCAGTTAGCCTTATGGGATGTAGCTTTCTTTGCATAGTGCTTTAACTGCTGTCCTACAGGGTTGCTGCTGATGGTGATTATTCTACTATTAATTTCATGGTAATAATTATTGCTATCTGTTGTATCCAATTTTACAACCCATCCTCTTCACATAATACATATCATTAAAGAGAGAACTTTTCTAGGCAAGAAAGGTTAGGACGTATCCTCCAAATGAACAGGGAGGCAGTTGGCGCAGTGAAGACAGTGTGTGCTCCAGATGCATAGTAAATAGCAAATGGCCTTTTCTAATTATGAAGCATTTGTCTCAGAACATTCCGGCAGTTGGAATTTAGCTTTAGGCTACCATATGCCTTCACGATGTTGGGAAGCAATCGCAGGCTCAGTGGAGCCCCTGAAGGTCTCTTCCGAGCTTCTGATTCTGTCACTCTATGTATCTGAGTGATCACAGATGATTCAAGCATCAAGAAACCAGGAGAGGAAAGGCTTCTGGGATCCCTTGAGCACATATTAGTTAACCTCTCAGTACAAGCTGGTGCTCTTGAATGTTGAAGGTAAAGTCGGAGAGTAAGTTGTCTTTGACCTGTCTGCTGTGCTAGGCCCTCAGAAGCTTCTAGTTCATTTAGACAAAGTATGGATCAGCAAACATTGTACTGGTGAAACCCACCTACTATGTGAGAATGTTTTCTGAAAAGCAGGGGGGGGTGACTTGAGAAAAAATAGATTACTTTGGAATACTTCCCTGAACACTCAACTAATGTTTTGCTCACAGCTCAGCTTAAGAACCAGTTCTTTCCTGATAGAGATTATGAGAGCCTATGGTGATTTTCCAGTGATGTAAAGAATGGAGAAGGATCTTATTTAGACAAAATATTTGACGGGCAAGATACCCAATTTAGAATATATTTGATGAGCTTTTACTTTGTGCCATCCCTGGGAATAAGAGTGCATGTAAAGAAATGATTGTGTATTATGACTATTGTTTCCAGAGCAGCACCGATCAACAGAAATGTAATAGAAGCAATAGATGTAGTTTTATGTTTTCTCAGAATCACGTTAAAAAATTAAAAATCACATTAAGAAATGTAATGGTAGCAATAGATATAATTTTATATTTTCTCATAATCACATTAAAAATTTTACTTATTAACAGTTCAATAAAATTAATTTTAATAGTATAATTTTATTTTGCCCAATAGATCCAAAATAGTATCATGTTAACATCTAATCAATATAACATCGTTCATAAAATATTTTACATACTTTTGTTGCAGACTGTCTTCTAAATCTTGTGTGGAATGTGCACACACAGACTAACTCATTTCACACCAGCCACATTCTGTATGCTGAATATCCAAGATGGCTAATGGCTGTCGTGGTGGATAGTGCAGATTTGAAAGTATCAAGGGTTTAGAAGATAGATAAAGCCTGCACAAAGGAAAAGAAAAAATAAAATAAAAAAAAAATACTGTAATTGCTGGGACCTGCAGTTAGTATAATGGCTATGTCGCTGGACTTCCATGTAGTCAACCACAGTTCTAGTCCCAGATCCGGTGGCTTAAACTCATGCTGGGTGCGTGTGCAAGTGTGCCCAGGATCCCGAGGGGAGAATGGAGGAGATGGGATTGCGGTGTGGCCATCCCCCCGGAGGGGGCTTTTTCCCTTTCTGTCTCTCTGTCTTTCTGGCGAGCACACGCACCGTATAGCAAAAACCTCTCCAAAAACTAAAAAATACTGGAATTGTTCATTTTATATGTCAACTTGACTGGGCTAAAAGATACCCAGATAGCTGGTAGGACATTATTTCTGTGAGGGTCTTTTCAGAAAAGATTAGCATTTGAATCCATAGACTGACTAAAGAAGATCCAGCCTCACCAATGTGGCAGGCAGCATCATTCAATCTGTTCAGGCCTTAAAAGAACTAAAAGATCGAGGAAAAGCAAATTTTCTCTCTCCTGTCTGCTTTCCTAAAGGTGTAAGGTAATTCCCATCATCCTCTTTTATGTATCTACAAGTATTCTATTGGTTCTATTTTTCTGAAAAATCCCTGACTAATACAGATATTTTGGGACTTAGCCTTACAAAGAATTTTAGAAGACAGCTGTAAAGAAGTCTTTCACAGGTAAGAACCATCGTGACCAAGAGCATAGGGTAAACAAGCTTTAATGGACAGAGTCGAGAGTGGAGATGAGGCAAGAAAAACCCTGGGAAATTACACTAACACTTGCTTATGGAACTTGAATGTCACCTTGGAAACACCACATATCTTAGTTGCGGTGTTTTTCTCTCTAATACTGTGTGAGGCTTGTGAAAAATAAGAACAAAATAAAACACAAAACACATTTTACTTAGCTATCTAAGTAAATCCATCTGATCTTTTTGTTTGTTTATTGTAAAATATATAAAACATCTGATTTATCATTCTAAACACTGAAGTATACCATTCTGTGACATTAATTGTATTCTCTTCATGGGCTATTGTCACCACTATCCATCTGCAGAACTCTTCCCGCATCCCAAACTGAAACTCCGCTCCCATGAAATAATAGCTCCTTATTCCCCCTCCCCCAGCCCCTGATAACCTTTCTACCTCCATGAATTTGACTGGTCTAGGTTCCTCATTATCAGTGCAATGAAACAATGTATGTCCTTCTGTGTGTGGCTTATTTCATTTAGCCTGTTTTTAACCTTCATCTGTGTTGCAACATGTATCAAAATGTTATTCCTTTTACAAGATTTTAGCCTTATAAAATATATATACTATATACACACATACCTACCACATTTTGTTTAGCCATTCATCCCTTGAAGAACAGTTACGTTATTTCAACCTTTTAGCTATTGTAAATAATGTTGTTATGAATGTTGTATACCAATATCTGTTCATGTCTCTACTTTGAATTATTTTGGGTGTATACCAGTTGCTGGACCATATGGTAATTCCATGCTTAAAAAAAAACCACTATATCATTTTCCACAATGGTGGCATCTTTTACATTGTTGTGAGCAGTACATGAGGGTTATAGTTTTTTCTTTTCCTCACTGATAATAATAATAATAATAATTATTATTATTTTTAATAATAGCCATCCTAACAGATGTGAAGTGTTATCTCATCATGGATTTTGATTGTATTTCTCTAATATTTAATGATGTTGGTCATCTTTTTATGCTCTTATGGAATATACACACACATTCATTTATCTTTCTTGGTCAACTTTTATAGAAGAAAAAGTCTCATAAACATACAATTTACTTGGCTAACGCTTGGTCATTTTTGTGAAGCTTCATTTTGGCCTCCGTAACATTATCAAATTTATCTGAATATTAAGGTGGTTTGTCTTGGGACTCTCAGGAACCTATATTTCTAGATGCATAGCACATTTAGTTGAGTGCAAATAACTGTTGAACTAAGTGATTCCAGAGTGCTGAGATGGTTATACTTCTTTATTATAGCAAGGATACTTTAAAAAGCATGAGAAAATGTTTGAAGAGACACTTTTAAATTTATATGGTAGATGTGAAGGAACTATGGGTTTATTTTGCTCAGGATAGGTCACTCAGATTAGTTTATAAGCATGATTCTCACCCTTAGGGAAAAAAGGACAGTTATTTGCAAATATACCACCACCTGTGCATTTGAACACTATAAATGTAACATTATTTGCTTTATTTCTGTTTATTCGTCTAGGCTATAAAGTTGGGTGTTAGGATCAAATTCCTTTCCCTTGATATACCCTCTCTCTTTAAGGTCACTTCTTAGTCTTCTTTACCATCCATGGTGTTTTTAAAGGATGTTTTCCTTTTGCAAAGCCTTCTTTAAGCATCCTTTCTCCGCCTCCTCCCCACAGAAAACACGCATTACCTTTTTGTTATTCACAGCCCCAGCTATCTAGCTCTTGCCTCTTGATTTGTTTTCCTCTTCTACTACTAGACCAGAAATCAGCAAGTATTTTCTATAAAGGGCCAGATAGGAACTATTTTAGGCTTTGTGGACCATCTGGTCTTCGTTGCAGTTACTTAGTTTGGCTGGAGACGACATGTAAATGAATGAGGATGGTTGTGTTCCGATCAGATTCTATGGACACTCATTTATTTATGGACACTGAATTTTCTTTTCCTATAATTCTCATGTGTCACAAAATATTCTCATTTTTTCGAATTCTCAACCATTTACAAGTGTAAAACCCATTCCTAGTGAGTGGAATGTATAAAAACAGACCATGGGCCAGAGTTAGCATGGGCAATAGTTTGTTGACCTCTGCATGAGATAACACGTTTCTCAAGGGCAGGGTCTATCAGCTGGTTTTCCTCACATGTAGCACCAGTGTCTGCTAGCTTGGTGCAAAATAAATATGAGCTGAATAAGTATTTGAGTCTACGTGTGCTTCATAATCACATATGCTTTCTCAATAGTCTTCCAAAATCTGAATTGGCTGGCAGATGAATTCCCCAGTAGGAGAATTGAAGCCAGATTCAGATGTGTGGTCCTTTAGAGTAAGTTTGTAATAATTTCCTCTGTAATTGTGGTGTCTTCTAAATGAAGGTTCCTGTT
Source organism: Tupaia belangeri chinensis (assembly GCF_000334495.1). Classification (NCBI taxonomy): domain Eukaryota; kingdom Metazoa; phylum Chordata; class Mammalia; order Scandentia; family Tupaiidae; genus Tupaia; species Tupaia belangeri. The sequence goes on from NW_006160058.1 coordinate 379,015, forward strand.
TCCTCCTATGTTAAAAGTATTCTGAACATACTAGCACACTTAGAGATTTCAGAGTAAGGAAAATTTGTTTTCCACTGAGTGAGATGTGGCTTTAACTGGAGAAAATGATATGTGTTTCAGCAAAAATTTTGGCTACATACTTGAACACTCTGCTTTATGCCCTTCAGACTTAAATGTTCAACAACAGTAATCGTCATAAAAATCGCAGGAATTTTATTTGTGAAGTGCTTATCCCCTACAGAGATAAATACATCATTTATGATCTAAGGTAAATAAAGAGATTTTCCTTTTGAATGGTCTCTTTAAGTCACGGAAGCAACAGACTTGCACTCCAGCAGGCTGTTTAAGAGGCAGGATGTTAATCACAACTCTAACACAGACACATTTTCTATGACAAGGCAAGGTGATTATTAGTCATGCTTGTCCACCTGCAAAATGCTGACTTGACTAATATGTCGATATTGGCCGAATGTAATAAAGGTTTGGCATCTCGCCCAAGGTCATGGGCAAATTTGCAGTATCATTAAGCCTGTTCATTCTCACATAAAATCCCTGAAGTGCACTTTTACTTAGAGGCATTTCAATAGCCCAGGTAAACAGGACTAAAAATTAAATTATTGCATTCTGTGAAGTTCCTATCAGAGGCCTTTTTTTTCCAAAACATAAATTATGAAATATGATAAATTCAGTATAGATATTTTAATATAACATTAGAGACCTTCTAGGCTTGCAATTGTGTGTGTGTGTGTGTGTGTGTGTGTGTGTGTGTTTAAACAGGTGAACTTCATGTATATCAATTTCATTAATCAATTTATCTAGTGCTTATCAAACAAGCTAATTTCTCATGATAAGGATGGTTATATAAGATGAAACGGGGACTTGTTTTTGAAAAACTATACACATTTATTTGAGGAAACATGATAATAGGCATAGAAGACACAATAATATCTTTGGGGCCAGCAGGTGGTATAGCGTTTAAGGTGCTGGACTCCCACATAGTCATCCACAGTTCAAGTCCCTGACCTGGTAGCTTGAAAATCACGCCAGGCACGTGTGCACATATATATCAAAGTCCTAGGAGGAGAATGGAGAAGGGATTGTGGTGTGACCATCCGCCCTGAGGGGGGTGATTTCTCACTTTCCCTCTCGTGGTCTCTCTGTCTCTCACCAGTGGGTGCACTTGCCTCTGGCAAAAACCTAAAATAATGATAATAATATTGGTAACATGTGCTAAGCACTAGTGAGAAGGATGGCTAGAAAAGGCAGCAGCATTTCACGGGACAGAAAACAGCAGGAGAGACCGTGGAGATGCCTAGGCTTGAGATGTGAGCGTAGACTGAAAATGCTGCAGATAGGTTGGTCACGGCACACGTACACAAGTGCACACATGCATGTACATGCACACAAACACACACCTACCAAGACTGGTGTCTTTTTCCCACTCGTCATGTTAATTATGATCCTCCTTCCTTGACTCCTAAGTACTGTGGCCTATTTGGTGCCCCTCACTCCTTATTTGAACCTGTGCATAGAACATATTACTGAAGCTGTTTTCTTCACAGAGAGCTTGCATCCTGCTACCACTCTGCCCTACAGTTTTTACATAACTACTTGTTTGGCAGCACCAGTGTTGGGCTAAGCTCTGTTTGACGCCTAATCTAATTATGTGTCTCCTAATCTGTGTCTCCTAATCTAATTATGCCCCTTCTAGATCAGTCTGGCTGAGGTATCTGAGGCCATACCTCTTGGTTTAAGAGCCTGTAATGGAAATATTACATATTACATGTATAAAATGCATTTTATAGATGCATTTGCTAAGTCTTTCAGTAGGGCAAAATCTAAAATGTTTGCATGTTTTACTTCACTTACCTATTTCACTTTTAATATTCCTTTAAGGTGCATTTTAAAGTATATATAATCATTACAACTACATTTATTGACACTGATCATTTATAACCAGAGGGCATGTCTGCTCCTCAAAGAGAGAGAGAG
>NW_006160058.1:381037-386973 GCF_000334495.1 Tupaia belangeri chinensis
AAAGAGAGAAAGAGGGAGAGAGAGAGCTCTCAATGGGCGTGGTCACTCTAACCCTTTTCTCTATTTCTCCACCCACTTAGGATTGCGGAGCTGACATCCTTTTCCAGCCTGCGGCCCAGGATTCAAACTACAGTCAGTGATGTGGGATCTGGCTCTCTATATACAAGGCTTAACCTCCAAGCTGCCAGGCTGGCCCACAACTATTTTTTTGAAGATAAAATAGCTGATAAATCCTAATATGTCCTTTGGTGGCAGCCATATGTATACTAGGAGATACCTGAGAACCATTAAGAATGATGGCAAATAGAAATGTTTTGTTTTATTTATTTATTTTTTTGCTCATAAGCATTTAAAGGTGTATTGATGTACTCATAGGGTTCTTTTAAATTCTGGTCTTGTTTTGTCTTTTGCTCATAGGGTTCTTTTAAATTCTGGTCTTGTTCAATCTTTTTAAGTTCTCTCATAGCTTTCTATTGTTTATCAGATTAATCCTGCCTTCATACTCCTGTCTTTGAGGCTCTGCAGCAATTTACTCTCAAACTATGTAGCCATTCTAAGAACTCTCAGCCTTTGTAGCCTCTCATCCCTGATTGGTCTCCTGAGCTCATTCGCAGTTTTCCTTGCTAATGTACTTTCCATACCAAAGTTACCTTGGCCCAGCCCTCTTCTGGCTCAACTTCTACCATGTTTTAAGTTCCACCTCTTAGGAATCTCTTCCTGATTTTCCCAGTCCTCTGTGGCTATGTCATCCCATCAGTGGGTTGTCTCACATAAACAGGTGTTCTGGAAGAGAGTCTGGATTCAGCAGATGAACTGGAGTGTGGCTCGAGAATAGCTCTGACCACATTGTTTTGCATGAAGTGTCATTTAAAAAGAAATTTTGTCCGAGAACCTATATGCTTACTAGATGGAGAGACAGAAAGAAAGAAGGCGAAAGCACTCCCCACCACCACCACCAGTGGGGTATGATCACATCACTATCCCTGCCCTGCCATTTCTCCATCCTGCGGGGAATTAGGGCATACACGCACATGTTCCCAGTGTGTTTTTCAAGCCACTGAGTCTAGGACTCAAACCTCATAGTGAGTCACATGAGATCTGGTTCCCTTAAGCACCAGGCCATGGGCTGGCCCCAAAGAAGTGTCATTTTTAAAAGAAGTTTGGAATGGATGATGCATATACCACTACTTATTGCTTAGTTCTTTTTTTTTTTTTTTTAAACTTATGTTTTTTTTCTCCTATAAAGAGCTGGCCAAGATAGAAGTTATAGTCTAGCTTCTTAGCCTCAAATAATTCTATAAAGAAAAAAAAAGAAAAAATACAAAAGTAAGGTTTACTGTGGGGTGCCATATTCCCATCATCTTATCCTGTTCCTTGCATGTTACTGTGAGCCTCTCTGCCAAGGCATACACATATGTCCTAAGTGTTCTGGTTACATCTTCTCTCTCCTTCACTCCCAGACTCGATCTACTGCATTCAGTGGGCTTCTTCTGAGCAATGAGAGAAATAGAGAATTGCATTCTTACGTTTTTCCATGCTTGATTCATTAAACTGTATCTTGGTTCTATTCACTGGCCTTTCTCAAACCTACACACACACATTCTCTGCCCCAAAACCATGGGTATAATATATGAATTGGTTTTCTTTAGTTTGTATGCTAACTGAAACTATTCTATAATATATAAAAATATGAAAATTTATCTGAAAGTAGAAAAAAAATAACTTTTATATACCCATCATATAGATTCTAATCCAAAAAACTTTTACTGTGATGATTTTTTTAAAAAATCATCTGTCCCCAGAGAGGGACAGAGTGAGTGAGCAAAAGAGAGAGAGAGAGAGAGTGAGAAAGCAAGCCTCCAGGTCTGAGACTTGAACTGTGATTGGCCATGTGGGAGTCCAGTGCCCTTAACCACTATGCCACCTGCCAGCCCTCGTGGGCTCATTTCTTAAAAGCTGTTTATCTTGGAGCCAGTTGGTGGCGTGGTGGTTAAGGTGCTGGACTCCCACATGGCTGATCATGGTTTGAGTTTTGGACCTGGCAGCTTGCTTTCTCACTTTCCCTTTCTCTGTGGTCAAATTAAAATAATAATAAATAAAATTAAATTAATAATTCTTTTAAAAACCAGTTTATCTTGACGTATTGACTTTTACATATTGTAGCATCTGTCTTTCTCTAATACTTATCTAAGAAGCATGTTCTTAGTAGGTCAAATGATTAATTTTGTAGTATTCAGCTTCAATACTTAATTATGCATTGTTGAAGATATTGGTGTATAAAGGTAGAAATTTTTAAAAAATAATTATTTAGTTAATTTTATTTATTATTATCATTAATATGTTTTAAATTTGACCAGAGAGAGACAGAGAGAGAGGAAGAGGGAGAGAAGGGAGAGGGAGAAAGCAAGCCACCAGGTTCAGTACTTGAACCACGGTCAGCCATGTGGAAGTCCAGCATCTTAACTACGGTGCCACCTGTCAGCACTGAGAAATTAAAATTTAACAAAAATTTAATACAACATCTCTGTGGCAAGTTTGGATATAGGTTGCAATTTGTAAAATGGACTTTGTATTGCAATCACTGTGTAATTATTATTTCTACTATATTAAATTTCCCCTCAGACCTGAAAATTGATTTTATTTGATGTGTGTGCATGTGTGTATGGTATTTTTTTTAATTTTTTTTTAATTGTCAGAGGGTGTATATGCTTGCCAGAGTGAGACAGAGGGGCAGAAAGAGAGAAGGAAAAGCCCTCCCTAATCAACGATGATCACACCGCAATTCTTTCTCCTACATTTCCCATCCAGTTGGAATTTGGAGCACACACATAAACATGCCCAGCATGTTTTATAAGCTACCAGATCCACGGTTTGGACCGTGGTCAGCTAGGTGGGATCCTGCTCCCTGAACCAGTGGGCTACACATCTGGCGCTGTATTTTGCTAATTTTTAGACAGGGTCTCACTATGTCATAATCATCTTGCATCAGCCTCCAAGGTAGTTGGGATTATTAGCTTGCACCTCTATGCCTGACTTTGTAGGATGGGGCAAGAATTGAACCCTGGTCTCTCACCTAACTTCAGTCTGCCTACCAGTAGCATCTACCAGATGCTACTGCTGGGCTTGAAAATTGAATTTTTACCTACTGCTTACAAGAAAAATGTAGTTATGAGTCATTAACACCATTCTGAATAATTACCAAGGAGTGTTATTTCTTGCAAAACTCTTTTTCTCTCACACTATTTTCTTCACATGTAGTCTTGAATTCTAAGTACTTTCGATGTGTGGTGAGACATCTCATCCCATAGGAAACAGAAGAGCCACAGGAACCTTCCTGCTAGATAATAATACTGGTATGGAAAATGATGAACTACATTTTGCCTAGAAGCATGCATAACTTTTAATGAAATAGGACAGTGTTATATTAGGTTTAAATACGTGTAAGAGGTTAATCATTTTTATACTTCTCATGAAAATTCATCTCTTGCAGAATATTGTACACAGTGCCAATTCTCATATTAATTTTCCCCATTTTATTTTTCTTTTCCTTCAGCTCTTGTAAATGTGAAACTCTGGGCCATTGATCGACAATGTTTTCAAACCATAATGATGAGGACAGGACTCATCAAGCATACAGAGTATATGGAATTTTTAAAAAGGTAGGATACTTTCCTTTCTCCTTTTGAGATCACTCATTGTCTTTGCAGCCTCATTAGCTGATGTGCAGCACAGGAAAACTTTTTGTCTTTATCTCAGTCTTAGTAGTCTACAGATTTGTACGGCATGAGGCTTTGGACTGCTTCTTTTGCTTCTGGTGCCAGTTTTCATAATGTGTGGTCCAATCAGAACTTTAGAGTTTCATCGTGAGCATTCAGCCATTCAGCATCCTCTCTTGGAATGGAACTCAGAAACATATGAGAATTTGCTTGAGCAAAAATGGTTATTGAATTCATCTCTATTTATTGGTTAATATATTTATGGCACTTCTAAACAGACCCACACTGTAAGGCTGAGTCATCCCTTGTGTGAGTTTCCACATAAAAGGTCGTATGACTAAGATGGAAAAGTTCCAAGAAGAAGCTTATTATCCTTTATTCCTGACTTTAATTTCCCAAATTAATTTTATGTTGCATTTCTAAAATATCAAAAGCATTTTCTTTTCTTGATATTTTAGATTATCCTAATAACTCAATATAGGATGGATACTGGAATAAAAAGACAGCTTTTCATTTTTTAGAAACCCATGGATATTCAGTGAATTTATTTTTTGTCTCTACGCTTATTTTAGTTTTAAAAAGAATATTGATAATTCAAATGACCTTTTAAAAAAGTAATTATTTGGTATCACTTTTCTTTTGAATACAGACCATTATTAAACAGTGCGGCTAAATGTCGCTAGAGGGAGTATGCCACTAATTAAGATTTAATTTTTGAGAACTAGTAAACTTTTTATATTGTTTTTAAAAATTCCTTTTTGGGTGAATAAATGGTTAAAAGGGAGCTAAAAAGTCAAATTCATTTTTTGTTTCAGTGATACATTTTAACATATATTTACTGAATTTTCATAATATTCAGTTTTAATATTTCTTACTTGAATATTTCCTGTGGTTAATTTGTTTTGCTTCTGCTTCATCTTTTATGCATTTTAAAATTTTTACATAAAATCTTTGTTTATATTCCTGGTAAGGGGACAATACAATTCTAACATGGTGGCAAATAAAATATATTAAAATATTATTATTATAATATATTAAAATATTCTACTTGGAATTTGGTATCATTTGCTCTGAAATTAAATTATTCAGGTACCATTTGTGTGCATATGTTGTATGGGGAAGTGGTAATATATGTGTATGGGTGTGTGTAGATAGAGACAGACAGAATGAATGTTCATTTAAAGCCTTAAAGTGCAAGAGTTACTGATTTCTTCCAATGTAGCTCTCATAAAGATTCTGACTGGTAATCAATGAAGTACTTAGCTTTCATAGTTTGTTTTTGCAAAGAAGTAAACCAAGTGTTAATTCTGTCTCAAATGAGTCTAGACAGAACTTTTTGTCTTTTTCTTTTCTTTTTTTAATTGCCAGAGGGCACATGCATGAGCATGTGTGGACATGTGTGTGAGGAGAGAGAGAGAGAGAGAGAGAGAGAGAGAGAGAGATCCTCCTTAGAGCATGGTCATAGCACAAGGCCTTCTCTCTTTCTCCATCCTATTGGGGATTATGGCATACAGGCACACAGGTCAGGAGAGTTTTTCAAACCACTGGAGCCAGGATTCAAACTGGAGTGTGGAATCTGGCTCCCTCATCCAACACAATAGTGGCTGACATCAAGAAAAACTTTTTTTCTAGAGTCAATATTTCAAGATGCGCATGTCTCAGTGCGTGTGAGTATATGAATAAGTGGTTGTGTGTTTTAGTTGACTCTGGATATACTTTTTTTTTAAATATCATTTTCAGAACTTCTTAGTTTATGCTATTTATTCTGGCAACTCAGACCTTAAACAATAAAAGATGTGTTTTATAGAGTAAACATTATTTTGTTGGTCAGCTTAGAGCAGGTAAACTGGCTGAAAAAATTAAAGGTGTGTGCAGTGTCCCACTGCTCAGGAAAGTATTAAGTTCACCACACTGTGACTCTTTGTGTAATTCTGGGCCCATGGTTCAAAAAGATGACTCAATGGCCATCACTGCCTGAGGCAAGCTTTAATCTTCCTAAATTACAACAGTGACCAACTGGTTTTCTCTCTACAACCCCCCAGTAGCTCACAGTGCCAGTTGAATTATTTACAGCCTCATTAGCTGGACAGTTAAGGCCCTTTTACTGTAGGAGCTAGCTAGCATTTTCAGCTGGTTTCTTCTTGCTGCAGGTAAACTCAATAATTTCAGGTGCCCATGCATTCCTGGTACTTTCACACTGACTCCACTTCTCTGCCTTCT
>NW_006160058.1:387004-390510 GCF_000334495.1 Tupaia belangeri chinensis
TTTCCCTATCACCCATGTTCAAATCCTTCTCTTCTTTTTCAATCCAATGCAAAACTTCCTCTGCCACAAATACGGACCTCTTCCCACCAAGAAGTAACTTATTCCTCTCTACTTCATGTTTCATTGTCTACTTTGTCTTATTATTAATTTGACTTCTAAGTTTACTTCTATATCTAGATTCTCAGCTTTCCAGGGCCAGAATTTTTTGTTTGTTTTGCTAGAGATCGCATGTGCTTGTCAGATAGAGCCAGAGAGAGAGAGGGAGAAACTACCCCCTAATTGAGAATAGTCATACCACAGCCCCTTCTCTTCTCCATCCTGTTGGATTTTAGACATGAACTAACATGAACCCAGTGTCTTTTTTCTTTTTCTTTCTTTTTCTTTTTTTTTTTGGAGGGATTTTTGTTATAGGGCGTGTGCCCTCACCAGAAAGACAGAGAGAGGCAGAGAGACAGAAGGCGAGTTTAAGTTGTCAGGTCCGGGAGTCAACTGAAGTCGACTACATAGGAGTCCAGCGACATAGCCATTACGCCAATTGCTAGTCCCCCCAGTGTCTTTTTTCAAGCCACTAGGTCTGGGATTTGAACCTCATAGTCAGCCATGTAGGATTTAGCTCCCTCAACCATGGGACTGGCCCACAGGGTTAGGGTTTCTTAATCATCTCGGAATTGTTTGACACAAAATCTACTGCTTTGTAGATAGGCAGTTTATAGAACAGTAAGTACAGGACTAGTATATAATTTTCAGTACCCAGTTTGAAGTAAAAATGTAGATCATTCTTTAAAAAAATTGTTAAGCATTTCAAGATAGATAGTTCTGAGAACATCTCTCAGCAAAGGCACATTCTATGAGAAGACTCTTTATTATACACGAGTCACACATTTGTGAAGCTAAAAGAATTTTGGGTGACTATTTGGTTCCTACTTGGCCATCTGTTAAGAAACTTGGAGGTGTTGTTCAATTTTAATCTACCAGTCATATTGATGTGGAGGTGCGGGGTTGATCAGGCCTAGTGCCTGTGCTGGTTCTTGTCTGATGTTCATGAGGAATTAGAAATATGGACAGAGAGGATAGCAAAGCAGCATTTTATTGAAGGAGGAAAAGCTTCCAATGCAGTGGAAGGAAGGGGGCACCAGTGGGTTGCCACAGGTGGACTGACTAGCCTAGTTATATAGGATCCTGACAAGGAAGAAAACCTGTTCTTTGAAATAGGTCTTGTAACTAAAGACACCTAGAAGTCTTGAGTTACTCTTAGTGTCTGGAGGGGACCAGATGGCTCTTCGTTTTAGTTATTCATGGAGATTTCCTTATCTTTGTGCTTAGACATTGACTGGTTTCAGTCTGATTTTAGCCTGGAACAGGGAGTCATAAATTCCTCTAAGACTTGTAATGGGGGTATAGTGAACATTTACCAGACCATAGAACACAAAACCACAGTAATCCCTTATGGGAAATGCTCCCCCCTCAAATCACATTGAGTGGGGTCTACACCTTAACTAGATACAATTTGACTTTTTTTTAGGCAAGAGGTTGGATCTTCTCCAGGAATCCTTAATGGCTAGAGGCTAGAACCAAAACCCAAAACCACTGCTGCCCCACCCCACCCTCACCCCCAACCCACTTCCACCTCGGGGCCTCAGCAGCATTCACATATAGGGGTCAAGATGATAAGTGGGTACATGTGAGTTTACCCACTCTAGTGGGAGTCTACTGCTAGATGAATCTTTGTATCTGTAATCTAATAGATCAACAAGGGTTAAAATGATTTTAGATTTAGAAAAAAAATCTGAGACCTGACATAGTTTAATCTCTACACATTTTATCACTGAAGGCAAATCATGGAATTAATATGGTGATTTCTCCTTCCTCCAGAGCCTCCTTATTAAAAAACCTTGATAGGGAGCCAGTAAGTGGCCTGATGGTTAAGATGCTAGATTCCCACGTGGTAGACCGCTATTCAAATTCTGGGCAAGGCCACTTGAAAATTACACTGAGTATGTGTGCATGTGTATCTGTCACATGGACAACTTTTGTATCTATATTCATCAGGATTATGGTGGGAATATAAATTAGTCCAGCTACTGTGGAGAATAGTATGGAGTTTCCTCAAAGATCTACAAATAGAACTATCATATGATCCAGGAATTCCACTCCTGGGTATCTACCCAAAGGATAGGAAAAAAAAATGTTCAATTGGAAAAGTGCTTGCACATCTATGTTTATTGTGGCATTATTCACAGTGAGACATGAAACCAACCCAAATGTCCATGAACAGATGAATGGATTGAAAAATGTGGCACATATACTCTATGGAATACTACAAGCCATAAAAAATAAGACCCTGACATTTGATAGAAAGTAGATCAATATTGAAGATTTACTGCTGAGTGAAGCAAGCCAGGCTATGAAAGAGAGACATTGTGTGTCTCCACTTAACATATACCAACTGTTGGCACTATCTTCTGGAAACTGAAAGATTAGCATATATAAAAGCATGGAAAATTGTTCTGGATACCAGAGACAGTGTGGGAAGAGGGTGGGAGGAAGGGTGAGTGAGAGGAATGGAATCCAAGAAAAAAATGGAGATATTTATGGGACACAGAAATGAATGATTATCCGTTGATGATTATGTGTATGCTGTCTTCAACTGGACTGGCGTGAAGTGTATTCATGTTGGGTAAATTCACTTTTTAAGTTGTAGTGATGTATAGTGACTGAATGTAAAAAATAAGTTAAAATTTTAAGAATTAAAATAAAAATCAAAAAAAGAATCTAAGACTTGACATAATTTAATCTTTCTACACATTTGATTGCTGAAGAAATCGAATCTTAGGTCAAAAGAAACTCATACCTAATAAGAAACAGAACTCAGTTCCAGAGCTTAGTCTGGAACTCAGGTTTCTGAATTCCTAGTTTGAATATTTTACATATGTTACTCGAGTTTACAGTTTGTTTTCTAGTGGAAACTCCCACTGTAGTAAACTAGAGTGAGAGTGTGCTCATAATATATCTATCTATCTATATAGATATAGATATAGATATAGATATAGATATAGATATAGATATAGATATAGATATAGATATAGATATAGATATAGATATAGATATAGATATAGATATAGATATAGATATAGATATAGATATAGATATAGATATAGATATAGATATAGATATAGATATAGATATAGATATAGATATAGATATAGATATAGATATAGATATAGATATAGATATAGATATAGATATATTTTAATCTCGACAAAGGCAACTTACTTATACTATTAATTTAGTACTATAGACATTTTCCCTGTATTCTGTGTATCTTTATTTTCAGTTTTTTTGAAATGAAATTTCTAAACTCCTTGCAGGATTTTTCCCTCCCTGATTCAATTTGAAAACCTAAGAATATTTTTTAAAACATTACTTTATTTAACTTATTTATTTAATTTGACCAGAGAAGGACAGAATGAGAGAGAGAAGGAAAGTGAGAAAGCAAGCCGCCAGGT
>NW_006160058.1:390751-434631 GCF_000334495.1 Tupaia belangeri chinensis
AAGGCACCGGGTCTGGGACGCGAACCGCAGTCGACCACATGGGAGTCCAGCGACATAGCCATTATGCTAACTGCTGGTCCCCAATATTTTTTTAGAAGTCAATTTAACAGGCCACTTTGTTTTTGATATTTTTATTTTTTATTATATTTGAAGAAACTATAGTCAGGAGAGATTTAGAGTTCATTGAATAGAATAAAAAATGTTAAGGGCTGGCTATTAAAAGTTACCCATTTTATTGATACAAGAAGTGAAACTAGATCACTTATGAGAGTTGCCCAAAGTCACCTAGGAAATTGGCAGTATAATGATTTCCCTCTCTGATCCTGGGCAGGTCTGACCTTCAGCTATCCTACAATATCAATGGTCTTTTTTTAAAAAATATCCATGTTTAATTTTGGCACAATTTTGATTAAACATATGTTTCAGCATTTCACAATTCCTATAGGGTGTTCTTTAAGGATCCTCCTGAAGTTCTGTGTCATCCATGGAAAGGCCATTGCACTTATATTCTGCACATACCTGCTTGTGTAATGTCACTTTTGAATGATAGATGTGGGGCGAACTCTGAAAATGTGTTTTTCTTTCATAGATAATAAATAAATAAATTAATGTACTCAACAATCGGCTATAATCAATCCTTTTGCCTCCATTTCTCCTTCCCATTCTGGCCATGCACACACATGTACCTGGCATGTTTTCCAAGCCACCAGGACTGGGATTTGAACTGCTGTTGGCCCTGTGGCATGTGACTTCCACCACATAGTGTTTAACTGCTGCATTGTGAAGTTGGACCAGGAAATTTTATTTTGAACATTTTTTTCAGCTAATGTTCATGCTGCTAGTCTAGAACAATTGTTGGAAGATCACTGATTTAAGACATAAGGTGAAAATAATTTCAAAAAATTTAAGTATTTGTATGACTTACTCATATACAGACTGACTGTTTTTACATCCTGGCTTCATCATCTATCTATATGTAAATTTAGGAAAGTATCTCTAAATTTAGGATCAGCTTTTGTAACCAAAAATGAGTAACTATCACACCATAAAGGATAATAACTAGGATTTAACAAAATAATAAATAGTACCAGTAAGCATTTATTGAGCATGTGCCAAGTAATGTTCAAAACCACTTCAGAGGGGACCAAATATTGGCATGGTGGTAAAATGCAACCCTCTGCAAGGCTGACCCACATGGGAAGGTTCTAAGTTCACATCCAGAAATTTCCTTAAGTGTGCTGGGCATTGACTGAATCTGGGGTGGACTGCAGCATCAGGACCTTATAGGGGGTGCTGTATTTCTTACTTTCTCTCTTGTTCATGGCAGAAATCAGTACGGACTGGCCGTATAGCCTGGTTGTTAGGGGAGCTAGAGCCCACCTGACTAACTGCAGTTCAAATTTCAGTCCCATAGACTTGATATAAAAACCGGCCATATATGCATGCATGCCCAGATTCAACAGAATGGAGAAATGGAGAAGGGATTGGGGCATGAGCAGACCCCTTGCAGGTTCCTTCTCCCTCTCTTTCTCTGTCTGGAGAGTGTGCATACCCTCTAGCAATTAAAGATTTTTTATTTTTAATGAAGTAAATAAGTAAACTTAATAAAGAAAAGCTTTCTATGTACTAACTCATATATTACTCAATAAATATCTATAACGTAAGTACTAACATTGTTTCTGTTGTATAGATGAGATTACTGAGGCTAGAGAGTTGAAGTGACCCTGCTGGTTAGGGTAAAGCTAGTGGTTCCAGAACTGATGCTCTTAAATCTCCCTTCTACTACCTCAGTAAATGCTGGATTCTCACATTTTAATTCCTACACATTGCTACCCTTCTCACCAAACTAGTATTTACTCTTTCTGGAGATTTTGGCAGTAGGTTGACTGTCCTTGGTGTATCTGGGTGTCTTATTCATTGCATTTTTCTTTGTTATTGTCCTTTTCCCATCCCTATGTAGCATTTTTCTTCCCCTCATCTCTTAGGATGTGTTCTCAGAACTATGTACTCAGCAATAGCTTAAGAGCTATCTCTAGCTCTTAAATGAAGAGCTAAAATGGTTTGAATAAAAGATAATGCCTTGGACTTAACATCGGCTCAGTGGAAGGGCTTTCAGTTATTCAGAAATCCATGACCTTTGTATTAGCAGGCACCATTATTTCCAAAACATATTCTAAATGACTAACAGCTTAGGATCAGTGTTTTCTACTGTGTTTGTGGTTTTCACCTTCCTGCCTGTAAGCTCTTCAAGAAGAGGTGGTGGTATATAAATAGGATCTGTTCTTATTTAGGCAGTGCTCTGTGATCTTGCAAGAATTAGGCTGTTTGGACATTTACTGCATATCTTTTGTATACTTTAGCATGAAGAAATCAAGATGCTACTTTTTTGGGATATACATTTTATGAGTCAAGAGTGTATCTAGTTGATTTGTTTAGGTAGTATTTCTAGAAAAATCAAAGCTACGAGCTCCCTTTTCCCAGATTTTTCTCCTGTAATTTATAGGGAGAGATGGAAAAAGTAAGGTGGATATAAAAACAGTTTTAGGGATTTTTAGGCCTTTTAATAATTATTTAAAAAGAATAAGTGGCAGACCTATTAAGCTTTTAAGCTTTGAGCTTTAATAGAGCTTTTCTAGAAGACTGTGAAATCTGCATTAGAATTAAGGTTGACAAGGCTGGCATAGTTTTAATTTGAAGGGAAATAATGTGCAGAATAAATAAAGAGGCACTTTCTCACCCCATTTTCAAGTCTGCCTGCTCATAGACCATTTCATGGTAGCAGATCCATTCTCATTAAAGATGACATGGGAGCAGCTAAATATAAAAGTGGTCATTAATTTTATGTTGTCATCTAGCATTTGCACAAATGTCTCCATATTGATCCTTTTTATCAAAGAAAGACAATGTGATCTCAGATATTTACACAATTATATGTTGATTTTTAAGAAACTATTCACGTGCACCTTCCATATAAAGGTGTTGTCACTTCCACACATTTAAGTATATATATATATATATATATATTTACTAATTCTGGCAAATAATTACTAAGATATTTAATTTATTATGTTTGTGGCTAAAATCTCCCAACTGAGTCAGTAATGAATCCCATAAGTCCTGTTTGGTCTGGGGAAAGACAAAGCCTCAGCTAAGGGACTGAGTTTATCAATTCATTATGCTGCTTCTGCCTGAGCCTGTGCTTGGAGGGATGAGTCTCTTTGGGGATGGTAGACTAACTTTTCTCATTGTATCTCTGAGGGGACTTTCTCAGCTCTTGGTTTAAAAGTCTAAAGCAGTGTGATGGAGCAGTTTAATTGTCTTTCAGTTAGTTGTAGCTTTGACCCTTATAAATCTTTTCTGTAATGAGGTTTATTTTCTTTTTTAAAAACAATTATTTATTTAACTTTATTTAGTAATTCATTTATATTTTTCAGTTTTACCAGAGAGAGACACAGAGAGCAAGAGAGAGAGAAAGAGAAAGTGAGAAAGCAAGCCCCCAGGTCCAGGACTCAAACCATGGTTGGCCATGTGGGAGTGTCCAGTGCCTTAACCGCCACACCATCTGCTGATCCCAAGGTTTATTTTATTTCTATGTCATTCTTATCAAACCTGCTTAAAGCCTTATGTTTGCAAAATTTTTATATACAAAGGGTAGGTCAATCTGGGAGTGCATTATTTTGCTTAGGAAAACTCTTCTTCAGAACAAATTCAGAAGGAATTTTCATGTACTACTGGGAGAATTAAGAAGACGAACTTACATCCTAACAACCTCAATTTCTCCATTTAATACGGAAATCTCCTTCCATCAGTCCTCGGGAGAAACAAGTTCATTATTTTGTTAGAAAAAGCATAAACAGGTGGAATGAGCATCAAAGGTCCTGGTATTTTTGTTTGTTTGTTTGTTCATTTGTTTTGATTGGAGGATTTTAGGACTTGAAATAAAAAATAGTTAATTATAATTTATTTGCCAATATGATTTTAGTAAGATGAACTTTCTTTAAAAGTCCTAGAATCTGCCTATTCAGTAGCACGGTACCTTTGAATAGATGATCCTGATTTTTCTGCCTTTGTCTAGAGCACAGGGACAGTACCTACAGGAAAGGGAAACTATTAGAGGGAGCACAGGCAGGCGCTTTGACAGAGCTGGAGCAGTAGTTGTGAACACTCTCAGGGCTAGTGTTTTCAAAGCAGTGAGAGAGTCAGGGAGAACTCAAAACCCAAAACAAATAAGCCTGCACCTGACACTACACACACCATCTTACTTAATTTTGACATGCTCCTTTGAGGAAGTTGATTTTATCTCCATTTTATTGAGCTGGTAACTGGAGTCATAAGAATTAGCAACATTCCCAGCATCTCACAGCTAGATTCAAAATCAAACCTAATCCCAAAGTAATTGTATCAGTTTGACTTTCTGAAAATGAGTAATGTCAGAGGAAGATCAATAGAACAGTATTTATGTTTCTTTTTCTTTCTTTTTTTTTTTTTTTTGTTGTTGGACAGATTTTTTTGCTATAGGGTGCCTACTCTTGCCAGAAAGACAGAGAGAGGCAGAGAGACAGAAAGCAAGAAATCACCCCCCAGGGGGGATGGCTATGCCACAATCCCTTCTCCTCCTTTGTCCTCTCGGGATCTTGGGCACGCATGCACATGCGCCTGGCATGAATTTAAGCCACCGGGTCCAGGACTTGAACCGTGGAAAAGTACATGGGAGTTCAGTGACATAGCCATTATGCTAACTGCTGGTCCCTAGTATTTATATGTTTTAATAGAGTTAAAGTATCAACTCGTAAATACTACGTGAAAATTAATGACAAGCATAAATAATAACAAAAAATTCTTGCAAGTAATTTTCTTGCTACCTTTCAGTCATATAAATACATATAGTGTTTAAAATTATTAACCCATGTAATTTTGACATTAGTGTGTGTGTGTGTGTGTGTGTGTGTGTGTGTGTGTGTTTACAGAATCATTTATAGGAAAGGAATCTGAAGTTGTTTTCTTTTGCTGGAGGGCACATATGGTCACCAGAGAGACAAGGAGATAAGGAGAGGAAGAAAGCACTCCCTGGGGAGTGGTCTTGCTGCAATCCCTTTTCTTCCATCTCTCCCTCCTTTTGGGATTTGGGTATGCACAGAGATATGCCTGGAAAGTTCCTCAAGACAAGTCTGACCATGTGGTAGGCTGTGTAGGATCTGGTTGCTTTAACCACCAGGCCATGAAGCCAACATGGTATCTGATATTTTAAAAAGTAATTAAAGGGGGGTCAGCAAGTGGCCTGGTGGTTAAGTCTGCTGGATTCCCACATGACCAACCCTGGTTGAAGTCCTGGATCCAAGGGCTTGAAAATCACATTGGGCATGTGTGCGTGCATGCCCCAAATCTTAGGAGAATGGAGGAGAAGGGATTGCAGCGTGGCCATCCCCCCCTGGGGGGTGATTTCTCACTTTCTATCTCTCTGTCTCTCTCTGTCTTTCTGGTGAGTGCACACACACCCTATGGCAAAAAAAACTTAAAAAAAATGTAATTTGGGACCAGCCACAGCAGCACAGCAGTATCATGTGCTCTGCAATGCTGGAGGCATGTAGGAGACGGGTTTGATTGTAGGTCACCTGTACTCATTGGGCAGACTTGTGTGCTACTGATCCCAGCTTGCTCAGAAACCTTGGAGGGGATCGCAGTGTAAGATCCTGTTTGGCATGCTTGTTTCTCTCCTTCTCATTTGTGGAAGAACAAAACATACTAACTTTAAAAAAAGTAACTTAATAACAGTTAAAAGAGAATTTTTTCTTTGAATTATCCTATTAATTGTGTCATTTTTAATGTACTTTTTAATGTATGTAATAAATGATAGAATATTTATGCTAAAGCCTAGAAGGACTCCAATTAAGCAGCCCAACTTTGGTTATCCTATAAATGCATATAGTGTTTAAAATTATTCAGTGTTTTTCAAGGAATTAAGTAAATTCTGTTTTCCCAGTTGACTGGAAGGGGTCCAGTGGGTAAATATTGCATTCCATGTTTGGAAAAAACTACTTAAGTGCTCCAGTCTGTTGTGCAAACAAAGATAAGTTAGAGTTGCCTTGGAGGATAGATTTGTTTGTTTTATTTTTTCTAAATTAAATACGTGAGTAAATCTAACACAAACATGACCAAGATTTAAAGCAATAGAAGAAACATTAAAATTCAAAGACTTTAATTCCAGAGAATTCTAAATTCTTACACACTTCAACTCTGTTTTGGTTTTATGTACCTTGAAATCAATATATTTTATTGTTTTTATTTGTGTGTGTGCTTTTTTTTTTCTTTTTGAGAGGTTTTTGCTATCGGGCATGTACACTTGCCAGAAAGACAGAGACACAGAGACAGAGAGTGAGAAATCATTCCACAGGTGGCATGACCACCCTGCAATCCCCTCTCCTCCATTCTCCTCTTCGGATCTTGGGCATGCAGGCACACAGGCCTGGCATTAGCTTAAGTCACCACATTCAGGACTCGAACCATGGCCCACTACATGGAAGTCCAGTGGCATAGCCATTATGCCAGCTGCTGGTCCCAGAATTCAATATATTTTAAAGTAACATTGCTTTTTGTAATTATGTCAAATGGTAGAAGTAGAGAGTACTAGAGAGTCCTTAATACTGGTGGTTCTGGTTTTTGTTGTTTTGTTTGTTTTTTAGATATTTTTGCTATAGGACGTGTGCACTCACCAGAGAAACAAAAAGTAAGAAATCACCTCCCAGGGAGGATGGCTACACCACAATCCCTTCTTCTTCATTTTCCTCTCAGGATTTTGGGCACTCATGCAAATACACACATGCAAATAGGTGTGAGTTTCATGCTATCGATTCAGGACTTACACCGTAGTTGGTCATGTAGGAATCCAGTGCCTTAACCACTACACCTGCTGGTCCCAGATTGTTACTAATTTTTTTTTTTTTTGAGAGTTTTTTTTTTTTTTCTTTCGGGGGTCCCTCTTTTCCCTGAAGACCGAAGCGCTTGCCAGATAGACAGAGAGAGAGACAGAGAGACAGAAAGCAAGAAATCACCCCCCAGAGGAGATGGCCATGCCACAGTCCCTTCTCCTCCATTCTCCTCTTGGGATCTTCAGCATGCATGCACACGCACCCGGCGTGAGTTTTAAGCCACCCACCAGGTCGGGACGCGAACCGCGGTCGACTACATGGAAGTCCAGCAACATAGCCATTACACTAACTGCCGGTCCCAGATTGTTACTATTTTTAAGTTATATCCCAATCATATCTGAACAAAAATATGATTAAGACATTGCAAGAACTATCCAACAAAGAAGTCTGAAAACTAATTAAACCCTAACCAGGAAGAAGTTATTAACTTCTTCAGGTAACTTACTGAATATTATTTTAAATAACTTAACTTCCTACTTTCCTTCTCTCTCTCATTCTCAGTAAATCAATACATGAGTATGTAGAAGTGTAGTTAATAACTTCTTAAGGGTGAAACTTTGGTACAAACAACATGTGATCAAAAACTTCTTTCCATTTAGACCAGTATATTCTGCTGGGTTCAATATATCCAATTAATATTTTAAGTCCCTTCAGGCATTTGCTCCACCAGGTAGAAGAAGCTGTGCCAGGTATGTGGTAGCAATGATGGATCACCCGACAAAGTCGTGAATTCTATGTACGATATATATTTTTGTTGTTGTTTCCAGATTTTGTTAACAAATATAAACATGTCAAAATTGGCTTCTGTAGGGCTGGCTCTGTAGCCTGGTGATTAAGAAAGTCAGATTCCACATGGCCAGTTGCATGATTCGAATCCTGATTCTGGTAGATTAAAAAAGATATGCCGGATGCTTTGTGCATGCCTCCCCTAAATCCTGATGGAGAAATGAAAGATATAACTGACCGTGCCCCATTGAGGCAGTGCTTTCTCCCTGTCCCTCACTCTTTGTCTCTGTCTCTCTTTGACTTAAAAATAAACAACACTACAAAAGAAAAGAAGAAATTTAAAAAGTAATTAAAGATTAGTTTTTGTATGGAATAAGAAGTAAGACCAATGTATGAAAGTTGAGCTTTCTCTAGAACATCACTTTGATTTAGCCAGAATAAGAATATATTGTCTTGCAAATGACAGTTCACCCAGAATCTTTGTTCTTACTAACTCTCAGAAATCTAACACCTCGTTAATTAGGCTCTCTAGCAACAAACAGTTTTTGGCTCAGTTTTAAGCCCCTCAATATAATTAGACATGAGGTGTATTGTTTGATTTTTTTTTAAGGGGAAAAACAATCCGTGTTTTCAGAAAAGAACTAGATCCTTTGTCCTGTAAACACTATTTCTTCTTCATAGTCCTTGTTAAGTTGCTTTGGCATCCAAACACATAGCTGACTTCTTTAAATAGTTCTTGTCTGTATAAATTTCACAAAAAGCTGATCATACTACACTGTATCATACCACACTCTTTTCACAAACAAACAAAAAATAATAATTCAAGTAACCAAATGAGAGGTTTGATTTTTGGAAATCTTTATAAATTGTCAGTAAACTGAATATGACTTTTGTATTTGAGCTGTTTCTTCCTTTATTCTATAGAGTATTAATTACCTTCTTTGGACCATACGAGGACTCCTTAGAGAGGCCCAAGTGCTCTTCTCTTCCTATCTACACCAGCTTACCTCACTGTCTGTGTTCTGAAGAGTATCTAGTAACCTTTATCCCTATTTAAGAGGGTTGTTCATTCATACAAATGAAGACAGAGGTACTTAAAGCAGATTTGGGCATTTAAATGGTATGATAATACCTTAGGGTCTAACTGGAGTACTTCGGGATGCCATGGCTACTATTGTTTCTCATTTTTGTCTAAGCAATATGGTTGGTCCATCTTGTGTAGCTCTGAATGTTTGTTGTCTGCAAATCACAGCCTCAGCGTCTCTTCTCTTCCCTACTGGTGTTGTCACCAGGCTGCATATGTCCATTGTTTTTTGCATGGCTCGCTACTTCGGTCCACCAACCGTGCTTGCCAGGTTGCCAGAAAAAAAGAGACAGAGCAGGAGAGGGAGAAATTATCCCCCCATGTCATAATCCCTTCTCTTTCATTTCTCCAACCTATTGGGATTTGGGGGCACATACACAGAGACTTGGCCTGTTTTTCAAACTGCCGGGTCCAGACCTTACCATATGGTAAGTAGGATTTGACTGTCTTAACCAGCAAGCCATAGGAGCTGGCACCATCCACCACCCTTTCCATGTTTCTTATCTTGGTTACTCATCATGCTTACTTCCACCAACACCTGCTAATTTTCTCTCTCTTGCATTACTTGAAGCTGAGTGTGATAAACACACGAGTGTTTTGAGGAGCTAAGGAAAGTCAATAAAGTCTAGGGAAGGGAGTAACCTTGTAGTTGGAATGGAGAACTGATGAAAGAGCCAAAATGCAAACTAGAAAAATAAGTCACGTAGCCTCACAGGTACACGGGACATGTTTATGTGGAGTTTATGTGATGCTGAGGGTCTGCGCTAAGATAGAGAATCAAGGAATGAAGTCTATTGCAATGATGTCACTAAACTTCTTGCTATACTAGGAAGAAGCTATAGTTTCAAAGCTGTAGTCAAGAATAAATTCACAATTATTGAGAATTAAAAGCTTCATTGTCATGACAGTTGAGGCATAGGTGACACCTTTATATGGGTTTCTAAATTATTTCATTTTTAATTGTTATAAGTTAAAAACCTATATTATATGAAAATTCTAAAGAAAAGGCAAATTATTGTAATGTCATCTTCCAAAAACACCTAATGTCAGGCATCTACTGATATCTATTTCAGGACTTGTAGTATTTTCCCATTTATGTGCAACTGTTACCTAATTATGCTCATTATTTTTATATAGTTTTTTTTTTTTAATTTGCTAGAGGATGTGTGTGCTTGCTAGAAAGAGACAGAGAAGGGGAAATAGGAAATCATTCCCCATGGAGGTTGGTCATGCTGTGCATGGAAACTCTAAAGTAAATACAGTCTGTGCTATCACTGCAGGGTTTGGGAAAGCTCTAAGCCAAGACATCATCTATCTGCTGGGCTTTACAAATAGAAGAAATCTGAGCATCAGCCAGAGAAGGCTAGGAGAGGCTTGTTTAGAACCATGAGGTGCTCCACAGCTGAAGCACCAGGCTTTGCCTTCTCTTTAAAAGAATGAGCAAAGACCAGCTGGAGGCTGCAGCATTCTCCAGCAGAGACGCCAGTCTGCCCGACCCCTGCTTTAATCTGCCCTTTCTTAAAGCACAGCCCTTTTTTGGGGGGTACCATATCTCTTGGGCAGGGGTAATGCTGCAATCCCTTCTCCTTCATTTTTCCTTTTAGAACTTTTGGCATGTACACACATGTGCTTGGTATGTTTTTCAAACCGCCAAGTCTAACTCTTGAATCATGATCTTGGCCATGTGGGATCCAGCTGCCTTAACCACCATTTCACCAGCTAGCCTTATTTATAGTTTTTAATGGTGTTGATTAATTTGATATTATATCTTTTCATGTTATTTACAAGGTTTTTTTTTTTTTTCAAATTCTTTGTTGTCATCATCTTCTTGTCTATCTGGGTTTAAAGGGCTCTTAGCTCTGTAAGAGAGGGTGCAGTGTAGGTGTAATCAGAAAAAAAACCAGAATGAAATGCTATGCAATCTCAACTTACTCATGTGTACTTACCACCGATTCAGAGCAAGGGCGAATCAGATTATTCTGACAGTGTAAAATGGTTGGTATCACGGAAAGTTCTTACAGGGGAAGTGAGACCGATTTGTGGCCTTTAAAGAAAAGCTTGTGTTTTTGTCTCATGCATACTGTCGATGTTGGGTTTTATGTACAAAGGTTTCTACAGATCACTTATAGTTTTTTATTTTTTATTTATTTATTTTTTAATGTCAGAGAGCATACGTGCCCTCCAGAGAAAATCAGAAGTTGTGGAGAGAAAGTACTCTCCAATGGGGTATAGACACACCTCAATCTGTTTTACTCCCTTTCTCCATGCTGTTGGAACTTGAAGCATGGATGCACACATGCCTGGTGTGTTTTTCAAGCAGCCAGGATGAGGTTTCTTACCACTATCAGCCATGGGGGATCTGGCTCCCCTCGGCGTGAGTTTTAAGCCACCGGGTCCAGGACACGAACCGCGGTCGACTACGTGGGAGTCCAGCGACATAGCCATTACGCTAACTGCTGGTTCCCATGCCTGGTGTGTTTTTCAAGCAGCCAGGATGAGGGTTTCTTACCACTATCAGCCATGGGGGATCTGGCTCCCCTAACCATTAGACCATTTGGCATGCCTAATCCTTTGTAGTTTGGATGGGAAAAATTAAGTTGAACTCTTTCTAATTTGGTTATAAGTTTTAAAATAATTTTATTGGAGTATATTAAACTATAAAGTATACAAATCTAAAAGTATAGCTTAATGAATGTCTGTTTATTTGTATACTCATATTAACAAGACCCAAATCAAAATACAGTATATTTCCAGGACCAACAGGTAGTGTATTGGTTAAGGCACTGGATTCCCATGTGGCTTACCACTTTTCGAGTTTTGGACCCAGTGGCTTGAAAATCACATTGAGTGTGTGCGCGTGTGTGGCAAAAATGAGAGGAGAGCAGAAGAGAAGGGATTGTGGCATGGCCATTTCCCCAGGAGTGAATTTTTACTTTTCTTCTCTGTCTCTTTGGTGAGCACACATGTCCTATAGAAAAATCTTAAAAAAAAATTTTTTTCCTTTTCTTTGGAAAGCTCTCCTGTGCTCCCAGTTAATCTCTCCCAAAGGTAATCACTATTCTTAGTTATAATATCACAGATTAGTATTGTCTATTTTTCAACCTCAAATTAATGGAATCATCTAGTTAGTTCTCTTCTGTGCCTGGTTGCTTTGGTCAATATTATGTCTAGAAGAATTGTTCCTTTTGCTGTGTGTATCAGTAGTTCATTCTTTTTTTATTGCTCTACACCATAATATTATATAAAGTTGCCACAATTTATTTAACCATTTTACTGAAAAGGGGTATTTGGATTATTTCTAGTTTCAAACTTTTATAAATAAGCCTCTGGAAACATTCTTATGTTTGCCTTTTGGCAAATGCTCACCTTTATGTTTCTCAAATATATAACTTAGAATAAAACTTTTGGGTCACAAAGGAAGCATATATTTAACTTTTTATAGATGGTGTCTTATAATTTTCCAAAGTGACTGAACCAATTTATACTCCAAAATATAAAAGAGGTTTGTTCTAGGTTCTCACCGAACATTCAGTAATGTCAATTAAAAAAAATATATATATATAAAATTTGGCTAAAACATTATAATAAAATAGAATTTCACACTATTCGTAAATAATTTTTAGTGTACATCCCATTAATATAATTTGGAGGTACATTATTCAATATATTTATATTTCTTTATAAATTACATATACTACATATACTTCTAAACTAACACACATAAAATGATTTATGAAAAGGTAAGATATTGAACAGAACAAAGAGCCCAGAAATAAATCTACACATTTATAGTCAGGTGATCATCAACAAAAGTGCCAGAAACACACAATGGGGAAAGGATAATCTCTTCAGTAAATGGTTTTGGGAAAATTGGATATCTACATGCAGAAGAATAAAATTAGAACTTTATCTCACATCATGTACAAAAATCAACTGAAAATGGATTAAAGGCTTAAACATAAGACCTGAAATTGTAAAAGTTTAAAAAGAAACCATAAAGGAAATAATAACTTCTTGATATTGGTCTGGGCAATAATTTTTTGAATATGATGCCAAAAGCAGAGGCAGGAAAAGCAAAAAACAGACAGTAAAGAAAATCCACAGTGTGATAAGACAACCTACAGAATGGGAGAAAGTATTTGTAAACCATACGTAATGAGAAGTTAGCATCCAAAATATATAAGGAGCCCAAACTATTTCCTAAGAAGAAAACAACTCAATCAAAAAGTAGGCAAAAGTCTTGCATAAATATTTTTCAAAAAAAGACAAACAAATGGCCAACATATATATGAAAAAAATGCTTAACATCACTAATAATCAGGGAAACACAAGTAAAAATCATGATGAGATATTACTTTACACCATTTGTTAGAATAGTGATATAGAGATACAGATAATGATAGATAGATGATAGATAGGTAGATAGATAAGTAAGAGTTGGCAAGCTTATGGAGAGAAAAACTTCCTTATACATTGTTTATTGTAATGTAAGTTGGTACAGACTTTATGAAAAACAGTTGTGGAAGTTTCTCAAAAATAGAAGTATAGCGTCCATGGCACAGTTGGTAACATACCAAACTGTGAAGCTGGAAGCCATATGTCAACTGAAGTTCTTATACCCAGACAAGGTAGTTTGAAAACATGCTAGGCTTGTATGCACACCCCCAGGACCCCAGGCTGGAAGAAGAAGATCACAACATGATTAAGGTCTGTGGAGGGCTTAGTCTTTCTCACATGCATTCATGTATACATGTGCCTACATTCTATCATGAATTCATTCAATAAAAAAACTTAAAACTAGAATTATGATATGATGCAGTAAACTTACTTCTAGTATGTATCCAGAGAAAATAAAGTCAGTATCATTAAGAGATATATGCACTTCATTTTTCTTGCAGCATTATTCACAATAGCCAAGGCCTGGGACCAGCAGTTGACATAATGGCTTTGTCGCTGGACTCCCATGGAGTTGACTGCAGTTTGAGTCCCGGACATGATGGCTTACACTCACACAGGGCATGTGTGTGTGCATGTGTGCCTGAGATCCCGAGAGAAGAATGGAGGAGAAAGGGATTGAGGCATGGTCTTCCTCTCTAGGGAGTGATTTCTTGCTTTCTGTCTCTCTGTCTCTTTCTGTCTTTCTGGTGAGTGCACTTGCCCTATATCAAAAGCTGCTCAAATAATAATAATAATAAATATAAATAAATAAACAATAGCCAAGGCCTAAAATCAAGTGAAGTGTCAATTGACAAATAAATAAAGAAAAATGTTGTATATATTCATAATGGAATCTTATTCAGCCTAAAAAAATAAGAAAGTCTTGCCATTCATGACACCATGAATGAAGACATTATGCTAAGTAAAATAAGTCAGGCACAGGAAAACATACACTAAATGACTACACTTATTTCTAAATCTACATAGAATCTAAAATAGATAACTCAGAAAAACAGAATGGGGGACCAGCAAATGGCATAATGGTTATGTTGCTGAACTCCCATGTTGTCTACCATGGTTTGAATCCTGGATTTAGTGACTTCAAACTCATGTGTGCCCCAAATCCCGAGAAGAAAATGGAGAAGAAGGGATCGTGGCATGCCTATACTCCCAGGTAGTCAACCGCAGTTGAAGTCTCACATTTGTGGGATGCAGATATGATTTATTATTTGTTGATGAGGACATGCGTATGTTCTCAACTGGGCTGGACGGGGTGTGTGTCATGCAGGGTAAAGTCTCTTTAAAATCTAAATAATGTATAGCGATTAAGGTCATTTCTGCTGTCTTCATATCCAATACATAAAATTTAAGAATACTTTTCTGTACAACATTATCAACTTTTGGCACTTCTGACACATGTTGAAGAATTCACCCATGAATTGAATTTATGCAGAAATTGTTGAAAGTTTCCTGAAACATTTTGATCTTTGAGAGAGGCTAGGTCCAGTGTTGGCTATCATTTCTTTAGATTTTCTAAATTTTGTCTTGAAATAATTAGGGCAACAATCTAAAAAGGCCTGGACTATGTTGGTATTCTATTGGAATGTTGAAATTATTTTACAGATCTTCTCTAATTTGTCTAAGAATTGTCTTGAAATAGATTATTCTATTCTATTACAGAGTTTTTATATCCATGTGATAAATTCCTTCTAGGACTCGGTGATGCAATAGTATTGGTCATGCCTCCTGATGAGCATGAATAGTTTAGTCAGATATTTACAACTATATTTGCATTATTGCCTTAGTTGAGTCTTAAATCTAGTACTAGTCAGAGTACCTCTCGTCCCAGGATTCTGTTATGCATTTGTTTTCTCCTCTGAAAAATTTTATCTCTTGGATCATTGGAAAAGTCATGACATTTTTTCTATGCAAAAACGTGTTGACTTTTCTGATGACTGAATAGTTTTGTTTTAATATAAATCATTCCCTGTCTTTATAGACATAGAAATGGAATAAATAAAATGAATAAGTTAATATTCTTATTAGTGTATATATATATATTTAACATGATTATGAAAATCTAGGTATTCAATGTTTCAGTTACCATTTGAGTAGCAGTTATAATTTGGATAAGAAAAATTCTTTTCTCAAACTCTTAGAGCTTTAATTTATATAGTCAGTGTAATTTTCTCCCATGTTAATGGTTTTCACACAAATTTTTCTATACCAACCTATCAGAGAAAGTCAATTTAATCTGATTTGTAAAAATAGGTCACTGTATGGTTAAAGTGCTGGACTCCCATGTGGTCAACTGCTTCAAGTCCTGGATCCAGTGGCCTGAAACCAGCACCAGGCTTGTGTGCATGTGTGCCCAAGATTCCAAGAGGAGAAAGGATTGTGGCATGGTCATACCCTCTGCTGGGGTGATTTTTTGCTTTTTGTCTTTCTGTCTCTCTGAAAAATGCATGTGCTTCATAGCAAAAAATCTCTCTCTCAAAAAAACCCAAAAAGTCACTGTAGCAATGATGGCAGTTATTAATGTTGGGAATGGTTAAAACTGATTGTAAGTGGAAATTAATTAGGTAAATTAATACAGACTAATAAAGAGTTTTAAATTTTGGAAATCACTGAGTCATACCTACATGTTTGTAGTCATTTTCAGATTCTACCAAGCTCTTTCCCCTTTTTCTTATTTGACCTCTGACAATCAGAGGAGTAGTGAGGCAAGAGCAGAAAGACCATAATGTCAGACTAAAATAAATCATTTGAGAAGAAAGTAAATAAAGCTCAGTTAGTGTCCCAATGAAACAATAAAATCAAGATAGATTTAACCATGAATTTTTACAGGTGAGGACAGGAGCATACTAGGCAAAGGAACACCCTGAGTAATAAGCACCTTCCACTGGTCAGTTGGTAAAGCCTGCAGAGGGCCTGTGCTCTATGCCTGCCCATCTCTCCTGCCTGCCATGGCTGCCTGACACCCACCCCAAGCCCATCACATTCTTTTTTTTTTTTTTTGAGAGGTTTTTCACTATAGGGCGCATGCGCTTGCCAGACAGACAGAGAGAGACATAGAGACAGAAAGCGAGAAATCACCCCCCAGGGGGGATGGTCACGCCGCAATCCCTTCTCCATTCTCCTCCTGGGATCTTGGGCATGCACGCACACGTGCCCGGTGTGAGTTTTAAGCCACCGGGTCCGGGACGTGAACCGCGGTCGATTACGTGGGAGTCCAGCAACATAGCCATTACGCTAACTGCTGGTTCCCGCCCATCACATTCTTGTTCATGTATTTCCCATGGAAATTCCAGAGAGAGTAACATGAATTTCACTTGGTGGATGATAGGAAAATATTATGTTAAAAATCCCTGGGCAGATGTCAGGATTTTAGCTATGCATTTCTAAAATTAGTCTACCAGGAATGTAGAAGAAAAATTGGAGTTAGGGGAGAACAGGAAACAAGGACGGGGAAAAAATGGTCAAGTCTCAAAACCATCCCATCTCTAAAATCTGAAGATTGAAGTCCCCAAATCTGGCTTTCTTCTGTGATTTCTCAGCAATCAAAACTGTGAGAGAGGAAGGAGGATGAGAAATCAGAGATGAAAGGGGAAGAAGGTGGATTCCATAAGAGCAAGACAGTGAACTTCTGCTCATTTAAGTGTTCAACTCTAGAATAGTGTAGTAGAAGGTTGATTTGTGAATATCTGCAAGAGTAAGCTGTGTTTTAAAGAGCCATCATGAATTCTCCACTTTATCCTTTAGACGGGTTTATCCGGATGGTAGTTGGAGAAATTGTAATGGACACCATGGATTAAACTATTGTGATGCATTTCACAGTGTGTGACATTGTGGACAGGCTACAACAATTTAGGTTGAATATAAGGGAGAGTCCCACAGCACTCTACTTTAAATACAGCTCTTAAAAAATTCCTACAAAAGAGATTAGTTTCCTACTATAAACCAATATAACTGCCCCGGGATACCACTCGCATGTAAATTTTTAGGACTCTGTTTTAATAAAATATATGGCAAAGAGAAAATTTAACTGCTCCTTCTGGGAACTAAGAATCTTTCAATTAAATGTAGTTAGTCCTATAGGGGTTTTGGAAGTGCTGGTGATAGCTAAACTGACAGCAAAAACTCCCCATTTCAGTAGAGTTTTTCCAAGTAGTTAGGCCTTCAGAGATGAAGGGCCATTGGACATTCACATTAGCTGGATGGCCTCTCAGCTTTTTCTCATTTGGAAAATTGGAGCTGATCACAGGATATATGGACCCTGTCCATAGGTTGTTACTAGGAAAGAGGTTTTCTTAGAGAGATGGAGCCATGAGGGCCAGATATTGTGTTTCCCAGGAAGAGAATGAAGGAGAAATGAAGGTGGTTCTCTACATTCTTCACATGTTGTTTTAATCCATTATTGTGTTGCTAATGGAAAATACCCACAACTGGGTGACTTATAAAAATAGAGGTTTATTCAGTTCACATTTTGAAGGTCCCACAACCAGAAGCATAACTGGTGAGCATCTTGTAGAATCCTAATCATCATGAAGACAAGAGCAGAGCAGCTGTCGATGAGTCTCTCCATGTAAACCCACAAGAATGCAATCCTAGGGACCCATGGTAATTATTTCATCACTCCCAAAGACCCCATATTTGTACACTATGGAAGTGTCAAGTTTCCTCTTAATACCTTCACAGTCAAATCTTAACACAGGAATTTTTGGATAGGGACATAAACTATAACACTTGTTAATCATTAAGGGTAAGAGATTAGATTATTTGGGAAATGACTTTCATCTTATTAAAGTATAGTATAATGGATAGGATATAAAAGAATTTCACTCTTCCCGTTGCATGCAAGAAAAGATTAATTGAACAAACTTGCAGTAACTAGCTTCCCCTGTGGGAAAAATAAACCACCGCAACGGGAGTGTTGAGAGACAGCCTTTCTGTTGTACAGTTCATTAACACTAAAGAAAATAGGTTTTTTTTTTTCAGTAATGACTGATGGATTATTTAATTTGTTTATAAACACTAAGGATACATAAATAAAACAGAATTTTCTAAAATGTTTAGGGCAAATAAAAAGAACAAAATTTTGTGTTGACTATCTCAATACTCAGATATTTATCCTAAATATTAAATATCCTTCTTTGTTCTATCCAGCTCTTTCATGTATACTCATCTACTGACAGGACTGTCACACAAATGAATACACATTATGGGAATAAACTTTGCAAGAGTAAATATTGTTTATTTTTTTAGAGGTTTCTTTGGCAAATATTTACTTATGAAGAGAATTAAATGGAATGTAGCATTTAACTTGCAGAAACAATTTATAGTTAAATATCAGTAAAAACTTGCTTAAACAATGCCTTTTGGACACTGGAATGGTTCTATGAAATGTGTGATTGCCCTCTTTGAGGATTGTTTAGTGGAAAAAAAGAATATTATGGTTTTAATCCTCTTAATTGCTGAAAGCAATGATTTGCTAAATTCTATTTTGGGCTTATTAACTCATGGGTGTGGATGCATTCCATAACTAAATTTCTAGGGGGCTGAAATGAAAGACTCCATTTTAACATAAAAAGGGATATCATGATGCATAATTAATTATATTTGAAAGAAAAAATATTGCTTTATCTTTCACTGCCTTATTTATTACTCACCATTTCTTTTTACTGGAAAAATTCATCCTTTGGAATAAAAAATAAAACTGGCTCTGTCTCACATACATTCTGTTTTTGAGAAGGTTGAGTTTCTCCATTTTCTTTTTAATATCTGGAGCATTTAACAAAATTTAAAGTTGAACTATCATACTTAGTCAAATAACCTGAGAAAAGCACAGGTTTTCTCTGGTACCTGAGAAACCTATTATTTATCATAATAAGAACTTGTAAAATGGGCTGGATAGTGGCACAGCAGAAAAACACAACTCTGCCAAATGAAGTCACATGAGAAGGTTATAGATTCACATTTGAAAATGTCCCTGAGTGTGCCAGGTGCCTATGTGCCCCTGATCCAGGGCCAGCTGGGCTGAGAGTGGATGATAATGTCAGGACCCTGTTGGGGATACTGTCTCCCTCTGTCTTTCTCATTCATAGAATAAATCATTTCTCAAAAAAATGCAAAATATTTTAAATAAGTAAGTAACTTCCAACTCACACTGAAGATGAGAGGGTGGCAAGATTACACAAAGAATTGAAGACCAGAAGGCAGATATCATTGGCTTAGCACCTTTCAGACTGCCGCCCACAAATGCACAAGGCTTAATCAGATTGTAGTTATAGAAAATGAATGTATAAAGGGTATTTTAAGGGCAGTCAGGAAAATTTAACTATGAACTTGATACTAAGTAATAGGGAATTTGACAATGATGGTGTAGTTGTGTAAGAGAATGCACTTATTTTTAGAAGATTCAAGCTTAAGTATTTAGGTATAAAGTACTTTGATGTTTGTAAGTTACTTTCTAAATATAAGTTACACACACATACACATAAATATTAGGCCATTGGGAAAGTCATGTCCTATTTTTCTATGCACAAATGCATCATGACTTTCCTGAAGACCCAATACGTGTGTACATGGAAAAGTCAGTAGAAAAGGCAATGACAATTATTGAATCTAGGTAGTAGGTATATGGGTGTTTATTGTCCTATTTTTACAATTTTTAGCCTGTTTGCAATTTTTCTTGATAAAATATTGGGGGAGATGGTTTGTTAGGTGAGGTTTTCTTTTGTCTTGTTCCACTAAGGCTAGAGGAGCAGGTTGCACAGAGCTATATGAGCTTCTCAAACTTGTAAGGGCTGTTGACGATGTTAGGGTAAAACACTCACAGTATTGGAGAACCCAGCTTCCCCCCAGGTTCACTTTCATTGCTATAGTGCCTATGATCCTTAATTTTTGTATTTACATGGTGACCACTTTGGGATTTCCTGGAGAGTAGGGGGCTGGAAATGTCCACTGTAGTAAATTTGATAAGTTTTATACCCAGGTATAAACTACTTAAAAATTTTTTGTTTTCTTCCGGCTTTTTTTTTTTTTTGGAGAGATTTTCACTATAGGGCGTGTGCACTTGCCAGACAGACAGAGAGACACATAGAGACTGAAAGCGAGAAATCACCCCCCAGGGGGGATGATCACGCCACAATCCTTCTCCTCCGTTCTCCTCTCAGGATCTTGGGCACGCACGCACATGCGCCCGGCGTGAATTTTAAGCCACCGCAGTCGACTACGTGGGAGTCCAGCGACATAGCCATTACGCTAACTGCTGGTTCCCATTCTTCCGGCTTTTTATCAGCTTTTATTTTTGACTATTCCATGGTTCCACCATATAACAACTATACTAACATAAATCAATTTTCTCCCCCATATTTAACACTATTTTCAAACTCCCTTTGATAGTAAGTCCTTAACGTGATTTGCATCTGCTGCTGTGTTCTTTAAGCTACCTTTTGAGTCATCTAACAGTTTTCAAAGGCATATAATTTTTTGAGTTGTTAGAGAGCCAGTGTTTCTTTAGTTATATATAATACTCTATCTGTAAATTTTATCCCAGGTCATATATGCAAATTCATTAAAATCAGGACCATTGGCTTATTTATCCTTTCTAGTCCTGTTGTAATATAATTGTGATCTTTACACTGTAATAATTTATTAAACTGCTCTTAAAGTGATCTTTAAAAAACTGTTTATAATAGCATTCAACACTTTCAGCTGTGAGATCATACCCCCCCAGGAATAATTACTAAATCTGTCTTAAGATTTTCTGCTCTTTTTTCTTGCCAATTCCATTAGCTAACCTCGGTTGCATCTGAAACTATTATCGATCGAGGTTTTTATTAGACTAATGTATGTTCTCCCAATAGCATATTGGTTGTCAAAATGAACATCAGAGCTAGAACTTGGTGAAGACTTTAATATTTAACAATTCTGTTCCTAGTGATACTTGGGAAAAACAAGGTTTTATTTTTATTTATAACTGTGTCCCAGTGAAATCCAGGGCACCCTCATAATTTAACCCGAATATTAGGGCATTTCAAATAATGTGCCACTTAAAACTACTCTTTTTCTGGTAGCAACATCATATGTTCATTGTAGAAAGTGTAGGAAATATAGAAAAGCACACCAGATAAAATACAATACTGTGGTCCCCTTTATCTATGGGATAGATACAGCAAGTCCTTCAGTGGATCCCCAAAACCAAACCCTGTACATACTCTATTGTTTCTTATACACATAACTACATTAAAGTTTAACTTATACATAAGGTAAAGGGGACAGATGGCGTGCAGCAATAAAGCACCATGTGCTTCAAGACAGTGTCACATGGGAAGGTTCCTATTCAAGTCTAGAGACCTCCCTGAGTATCCTGGTTATATACTTCCCCCGACCAAGGGTTGGTTGAAGGATGAGGGTGGACTGTGGCACCAAGGACCCTGTTGGAGGGGCAGTCTGTCTGTATCTCTCTGAGTTTCTGTCTTCTTACTCATTGAAGAAAGAAATAAACTTAAGAAAAAAAAGGCACAGTGAAAGATTGACAAGTAATAATAAAGTACAAGAATTATAACACTAGACTGTAATGGAAGTTAAGCAAACATGGTCTCTCTCTTGCTCTCCTTCAGAATATCTTATTGTACTGTACTCACCTATTTTTGAACCAAGTTTACCTTGGGTAACCAAATATGGAAAAAATAAAACTGCAGATAAAGAGGGACTTCTGTAAAACCCACTTTATCCCCAACACCCAGGAAAAAATTGCTGGTAACATTCTGTTTTCAACTCACCAAGAGAACATAAAAGAGATGACTTGGGAATGTCTGTGTATAAGATGAAAAATAAAAGTGGGACTAAATAAACAGAAAGCACAGAAGAATTAAAGAAACCTGGGATTAGGAAGGCAATCCAGAGCTGTTCTGGGGGGTTCCATATATTTTACAAAGACTTAAAATTGCTTCTAGTTCATTGTGATATCATCTACGACCCCTATAATTCCCCACTTCCTATGGTGCCTTCTCCTCACAGTACAGGAGGTTAAGCCACCTTACTGTTTTATCTGTGCAGTCTAGCCAGTAGAATGGAGTAAGGGAACTAATTGCAGCCTATCTTGGCTCTTGAGAAAGGCTTTCTGGAAGTTCAATGTTTCTTCCATGCACATTTAATTAATTGGCTAGAAATTAGTAACCTAGTTGCAAGGGTGACTGAGTACAAAGTACGAGGCTTAGAGAGAGAGAATAATGGGAACCAGCAGTTAGCGTAATGGCTATGTCGCTGGACTCCCACATAGTCGACGGCAGTTCACGTCCCGGACCAGGTGGCTTAAAACTCATTCTTGGTGCATGTGCGTGCGTGCCCAAGATCCCAGGAGGAGAATGGAGGAGAAGGGATTGCGACGTGACCATCTCCCCTGGGGGGTGATTTCCCGCTTTCTGTCTGTATGTCTCTCTCTGTCTAGAGAGCGCATGCGCCCTATAGCGAAAATCTCTCAAAAAAAAAAAAAAAAGGGGAAGAGAGAATAATGAGACTAAATAAAAGATATATTCCTATTTTATCGACAGGAATTATCTCTAGATGGTAGGATAACAGGTGACTTAGTTTTCTGTTTTTATGTGTATTATATACATATTATATTTTTGAATTTTTCTGTAATAAGCTTACAAAGAGATATTTTAACTGGAAAAAGTTAAGTTTTGTAAAATAGCTGAATATACCGGGTTTTTAAAGTTACTTTAAAAGAATTAACTTTTTATTTTAAAAAAAAGCTTGCATAGAAATGGTAGTGATGTTTCATTTTCATGAGAGAATGAAAGAATATTTCATTTTTATGAGAGAAATAAACTGATCCTTCAGAGACTAGAAACTTTTCTAATGACACAAAGTTTATGTGTGATAGAAACTGTCAAGTCTTTAAAAAGATTGTTTTATTAATTAGCACTTATTGTACAAAGCCACAGTTGGACCTTCAAGGGAGGACAAATGGTGTTTATTAAGCATTTTCATTTACCAAGCCACACACCACATTTGTAAAATTCCTGCTCTACTTAATCATCTAAACCAAGGGGCAAGTACATTTTCTATAAAGACATACAAATTTCATTTTACTCTATGGGCCAAGATACACTATCAAGAATATTATTTAAGTACTTATGTAACCATACATGAAACTAGTTTTCTTCTTTCACATATTTAGAAACTTAGAAATAACTTTTAGCTCCTGGATAGTACACAATCGGGAAGCAGGCACTCGTTTACAGACCTCTGATGTAAATAACTCAGTGCAGCATACAGACAGGGAGGTGCTCATTTTTGCACATGAGCAAATAGTGGCTTGGAATGCTTGCCCGTGCTTGTACAACTATAGTCAATAACGTGGCTCGGATTAGACCAAGACTTATCTGACTTTAGAACCTGTCCTTGTTCATCTTAGTTATGCCATGGCAAATATAAACTATTTTAAAGAAATGCAGGTTGTCTAGGAGAAGAAACTATCATCTGAAGGGAAGAGTTTTTCCAGGCACTGCCAGGATCATGTGGTTTGAAGTCTGGTATTCTCATCCCACCAGACGCCGTAATGTACACGTGCTTCAAGGACCCATTTAGAAGGGCATGAGTAAGTTTCTGAAAGCATCAGACTATGCCCAGTTAGAGTACTTACTTCATCTCAGGACTGGCTCTGCCCATTGGCTTTTGTAAGTTAAAACACTTATGTTCAAAAGGAAACGAAGAGGTAAAAAGTCAGTGATTTAATTTTGTGTGAAAACTGTGATTTTGAGAGATTATAACCAGTGGTTCCCATTCCCTTACTATTGTGGTTTTCTCTCGCTCTCCCTTCCTCCTCTCCTCTCATACTGTACATGTGCATACACACACACACACAAGTGTGTGTGTGTGTGTGTGTATGTCTTAGACAGGTCTCACTGTGTGTGATTGTCTTGCCTCAGCCTCCTGAGTGTCTGGGATGACAGGCACATGGCCCTGCTCTTGATTTTTGAAACAGAGTCTCACTACAGTGTGGCTGTAAGCTTCAGATCCTCTGCCTCAGTTTCCTGAGTAGCTGGGACTACAGGTGTGCAGCCTGTAGTGGTCTGGGGATCAAACTGGGCCTCCCGTATGACCTGAACCTGCTGAATAGCAGTATCAGACAAGCACTACCAGTGCTAGCCTGTCTCTTTAAAGAAAAGGCTCAGGAACCTTGGTTGTCATCTAAAGGATAAACGCTGAATGCAATGCATTAGTCATGAATGGCAACAAATCTGCCCCACCGCAGGGACCTGACTTGCTGAGTGGTGCACTAGAAAACAAGAAACAACAGACTGCAACTGGAGCTGATGAGGAGGAGTCTTTTGGGAAGGTGTCTTGTGAATTGAGTTGGAAAAGTAGGATTATTTAATGTCTTAAAAGCTCACTGGTTCTCAGTAGTAAAGATTTAAAAACTCTCAATAGGAATGGAGTCATTGAGTGTATATTAATCATAGCTCCTTTTTGCTAAGCAACCATGGTTTGGCAAGCTTATTACCTAGACAGTTGTGAAATTCTGATTTTCACAATAACCCAGATGGATATGCTTTGTTCCAGTTGTCTACTTGAGGAAATTGAGGGTCGACAAGAGTCAGTCATTTGCAAGGTCACACAGTTGCAGGTGGTTGAGCTGAATTCAAACAGGAGTCTCTAACTCAAAGCTCTTACCTTAACTATACTATCCTGCAGCTGGTTAAAATTGCGCATAGAGCATTCTTTGACTACTGTAGCATAATTTTCCTTGTGGGTAAGAATTTCTGCGACTGGTAGCATAGCCTAGTGATTTAGAGAGGCAGATCCCCCATGGCCAACTGCAGTTCGAATCTAAGGCCTCGGAGGCATGATAAAGAACTAAGCACATTTGCATGCATATCTCAGATTCAGAGATAATTGAAAAATAGAGGAGACAAGATTGCACTGTGACCATGCTCCATTGTGTGTGTGCGGTGGGGTGCTTTCTTTCTCTGGCCAGTGCACACACCCCTCCTGGCAATTAAAAAAGTAAAAAGGAAAGCAAGCAAAGGAGAGATATAGCTTTTTTTTTTTTTTTTTTTGGAGAGGTTTTTACTATAGGGCACATGCACTTACCAGACAGACAGAGAGAGACAGAGAGACAAAAAGTGAGAAATCACCCCCCAGGGGGGGAATGGCCACGCCGTAATCCCTTCTCCTCCATTCTCCTCTCAGGATCTTGGGCATGCACACACATACACCCGGTGTGAGTTTAAGCCACCGGGTCTGGGACTCAAACCACGGTTGGCTACATGGGAGTTCAATGACATAGTCATTATGCTAACTGCTGGTCCCATAGATACAGCATTATTTTTTATTGGACTGGAAGCACGATTACTGATATTTAACTTGTGGTTCAAATAGTCATTGAGTGTACTTGGGAAATGACATCGATTTTTAAATCTGAAGGTCAGATGTTAAATTACTGGAAAACTACAGAGAAAATATGATTTTGTTTCCCTTCACTGTTCTGCTATTGAGGTTTGATGTCTAACTGCATTGAATGAGAAGAAGCAAGTGGAATTTTCAGTTAACACGATTAAATAGCACAGTTCAAATACAAAGAAATATCAGAGTAATGTCCACAGGAATAATTCGCTGTGAGGGTAGAACTTGCTTTGAGGTGGAAGTTAATAGTTTTTTTTTTTTAAGTTCTTCTAAATAAAACATTTAGAATAAACTCAAGTCTTTTGAATATGGCAGTTAAAGAGATTAAATAGCATGCTGGATTGGGCGTCGAGAAATACAAGTGGAAATAAGAACAGCGTTTTATTAGTCTAAGGCATTTGTGTTCTGAAGCTGTTTACCTTTCCAGTTTCATCCCTTGCTGTTTGCTAGCATGGATTTTGTATTCCTGTCATAACCCTTATTTCCTCAAATGTAGAGTCCTTTGTTTTCCTCTGTGGCTTTGTCCTGCTCTTCCTGTTGCCCACTAGAACCGTATTCTCTCTACTAAGGCCCACTCGTTCCTTATCTGCTTTGGTAATCCTTCATGGCAAGCATAGATGCCTGCCCGTCAGGATCTCATGACTTACATGAATAAATCTGTCCAAGAGTACTTCCCACACTGTCTTGGCGTTTGCTCTGTTCTTCCCACCAGGCTGTGAATTCCTTGGTCCGTGGGGTATTTGGTCTCCAATACCCCATGCCTGGAGTACTCGCAGCAAATGCTGATTAGATGATTTACTGTATCATGGTTTATTTGATTGGCCTGATGTGTTTTCACTTCTAGCTCACCAGACTTTTTGCTTTTAGACAAACCTTTAAATGTCAGACTATCACAGTGGAGGGGACTTTGCTCTATCCATTGTTCAGATTTTGCCTTACTTTTGTTCTATAGACTATTCTTAGAGAGTTTGAAAGCCAATTGACTTACCTTGCAATTATTTTTGTGGCCAGTATCATTAAAATTTATTTTAAAATAGTAAGTTTACAGTTGAAAACATTTATTAGTTGAAAAATAGTTCAAAAGTGATGGACTATATAGGTAATGATGGGGATTTTTAGGAAAGTTTTAAAGCATAACAAATCCAAGGATATAGCCAAAGCTCTTTTTGAAAATTGTCAAAGGGCACATGTGCTTGCCAGAGAGATACAGAGAGAAAAAGTAATAGAAAGTATCCCCCAGTGGGGCGTGTTTGTTTCTCATGCTGCCAGCTCCAAGATTCAAACCAGTCAGTCATGTTGGATCTGGTTCCCTTAACCACTAGGCCATGGGACTAGCCCCAAATTTTCATTAATATAGGCGTTCAAATACATACAGTGATTTAAAGATTTCATTTTTTTTCAGCTTCCCAATTTTTCTGTGGTTGTTTTGTGTTTTTGTTGTGTTATCTAGAATAATAAAATAAGTTGATTCAGTTACATATTATTAATTATTGATTCACATTTATGTTAATAAGCAGAAAAATGACTAAGAGCCATATCAGGATCTGAACAGTGGTGCAGTGATAAAAAATGACTTACTGTGAGACTGACCTACAGAGAAAGGTTCCCACTTTAGTTCCAGAGACCTCCCTGAGTACATTGGACACGGGTGGGTCCATGATCTCAGACCGGCTGATGCTGTGGGTGAGTCGTGGTATCTAAGCCCATGGGGCTGCTGTTTTCTATCTCTCTGTTTCTTTCTCTCATGCCTAGAAAAGATAGATTAAAATAACTTTAAAAACAGAGAAACCTTTAGAAAGAGACACAAAATCTAAACGTAAGTAATGACTCTGTAAAATGTTTGGGCAGTTTTACCGGAGTTTCTAGAAGGAGGTGTCCTCTAAGAGATTCAATTAAGTCTCCTGTACCTATTTCTAAAGGAAACCTTCTTTTTCAAGTCGAGAGAGAAATGGTTTTACTTTGAAGGTTCCTACAGCTGTAAATTAGCAACCTAACTCCTGGGAGTTCTGATGCCTTACTTATCTTCTTTGTTCTCTTTGTCTTTAAGAATAAAAGTGGAGGATGTTTTAGGAATATTTGTCTCTTCACAAATTCTTGGAAAGTCCAAGATCAAAAAGCTGGTGGGTCTAGAAATTTTTCAGGTTAATGAAAAAATTGGTAATGTCTCCAGTGTTGTTGGCCTATAGGGGAATACGAAAACAACCCAGTTAGCTTAAAGTCAAACAAATTTTTGATGTGCTTAGATAGCCCAATTTTCCCAGCTCAAACTGGAGTTCATTGATACGTACATTTGAGAGGTGTTTTTTTTGTTTTTTTTTTTTGTTTGTTTCTATAGAGATTTTTGCTGTAGAGTATGTGTGCTCACCAGACAGAGACAGAGAGACAAAAAGCAAGAAATCACTCCCTCAGGAGGATGGCCATGCCTCAATCCCTTCTCCTCCAGTCTCGGGATTTTGGATACACACACACATGTGCCTTGTGTATCTGGGACTCAAACCACAGTCAACTATGTGGGAGTCTAGGGACGTAACCATTCCACCATCTGCTGGTCCCAGAGAGTTTATATATATATAAGAGAGACATAGAGACAGAAAGTGAGAAATCACCCCCCCAGGGGGGATGGTCAAGCTGCAATCCTTTCTCCTCTATTCTCCTCTCGGGATCTTGGGCACGCACGCACACGTGCCTGGCGTGAGTTTTAAGCCACCGGGTTTGGGATGCGAACCGCGGTTGACTATGTAGGAGTCCATCCACATAGCCATTATGCTAACTGCTGGTTCCCAAAAGTTGATATTTTTGAAGGGAGGTTCAGGAAATGATTATAAGAGAGTTCTCGGCACATTGTACTGTTTGCCAGTGTGCAAATGAGCTCTGCACCAGAAATGCCTCAGAAATGTAGAAACTGATGTTTCAGGTCCATAAGGAAGAGCTGCTTTTGTTTATTTGTTTTTTCAGTAGTTGGTTGAACAGAGGTTTTCTGAATTGAAATGATGTTTGAAATAAATAAAGATGAAATGAACAAGGTTATTTTATTAAATGCACATTTATTACTGACCTCCCTAGTTCATTTCTGCCCTCATTTAATTTCCTGTTGGCTGTACTTTTCAAAGTTTCATATTCAAAATGATGGTGTGAACATTTAGCATAGAAGCCAGCAAATAAATTTATCTTGCCATTCGCCCCTGCCAATGCCACGCCTTAACAGAAACATTTACTTCAGTGATTTCTGTAGGAAACAATGTCAGTGTCTGTATTTAGAATAAGAAAGTGGCTAAAAGGGAAAGATCAGCGGAAAAGTACAACTCATTGATTTTTACATCCAGGTACTATTTTGGAAAGATTACCCATCTTTTGGGAGGTGTGCACAATGAACAGGAATTATAACAAAAGCCAGCCAATAACTACAATAAGCAGAGTTGGCTTTGGTTTATGTATCTCTGTTTCTTAGTAATTGTAGTGATTTTTCTAACCAATACTCCGAGGGGAAGAATTGTTTCTTACTGTACTGTAATAGTGTGAACTTCCTCTTCTTTTTAAAATTGCTAGAGGGTACATGCATTCACAGGAAAAAGACAGAGCAAGAGAAAAAATACCCCTGTGGAATGGTCACTCAGCAATCCCTTCTCTTCC
Organism: Tupaia belangeri chinensis; assembly: GCF_000334495.1. Classification (NCBI taxonomy): domain Eukaryota; kingdom Metazoa; phylum Chordata; class Mammalia; order Scandentia; family Tupaiidae; genus Tupaia; species Tupaia belangeri. The sequence continues at coordinate 419,972 of NW_006160058.1, forward strand.
ATTTTTTCCTCCTTTCAGGATTTTGGGCACACACACACACGTGCCCAGTGTGTTTTTCAAGTCACAGGTTCAGGACTATAATAATGGCCACCTTAACCGCCATGTCACAGACTGACCTGGAAGGATGTCTTTTCATGCATGATAAATTGTGAAGTTATTTCAATGAAATAGAGGAATCTCCAACTCTAGCTTCTCTTTTGTAGAAAGAGAATATTCGTAAGCCATTTTAAGATAATTTGTATCAACCAATAGCAGTGTCCCCTATTTCTTCCAAAAGCATTTCATTCTAGCCTACAGTTAAGAAATACAGGATCTAAGCTGGGTTGGTAAATTCTTAAGGATGCCATTTTGACTAATAGAGTATAGTAAGTGACAGCCTTGTCTTTCTCCGAGGCATTTCAAATCTAGTGTTAATTTAGATTAGCAGCTCAGGAACAAATTATTTGCCAAATGTGGGTGGCAGACCATTGCTTTTCTCCCTAATGTCCATCTGTAGAGCACTTTAAGATTTGCTAAAATGATGAATTGATATGTCTGGCGGGAAACAGCTTGTTACCCAGAACAGTGGTTCACATAAATAAGAAGCGCTCATTGCAACAGAGACCACAGGTGGTAGCTCATAATAAGGCATCTGTGGATGTTAAGTATGTTTGAAACTATTTGATTTTGTTTTCCAGTATTCTGCCTTCGACCAAGAGTTTTCTTGTGAAGCTGACACCTCATCTCCTAAAAGATCTGTTTTGTTATTAGCAGTAATGCTTTTATGTTTCAAATATGTCTGAGAATCTTTTCTATTCTGATTCTGTTTTGCAAGCATGAATTGGCTAACAACTGCTATGGATCATGTAGTTCTTCAGGAGTCTCAGAACACAGCTTTTCCTGTAATGCTACCTACCTCTTTATTGAATCTACTGTTTTAAAAAGCTACCCCAAGCACAATAAGGAGTCTATAACACCTATCAGGAAATGAATACTAAATTTCAGTCAACAAGTAAAACCATTGAAATATAGGGCTTTGTTTTTATAGAATATAGATTATGGATCTTCCTGAATTTCAGAGTTGGAACGAATTCATTCAGTCCAGACCACCAGTTGATGAATGATTAGTCTTATCAGATAGCCATTTTGTACCTACTTAAATTCTTCCAGTGAAAGAGAATTTCCTTTCTATCAGTGAAGTTTGTATATTTTTAGAATCTTCCTGTCCTCTTTGTAACTTACCTCTGGCAAACCAGTTTCTGTCCCTTAAAAGAGATTTACGTGGGAATTAGTATGTTTGCTCACCAAACATTTATTTAACATGAACTCTATACCAAACAGAGTCAGGTTTCAGGGCTGACTGACTGGATGAAGAGGTATGGTCCTTTTTTTCAAAGAGTTTATAGTCTAGTGAAGGCAACAGAAAAGTAAAACACAGACTTGCAGTACGGTGTAATAAGTGCCATATTAGGAGAAAGCACACAAAGACTTAGTAATGAGACCAGCAGATGATGTAATGGTTACATCACTGGACTCGCATGTAGTCGACCATGATTTGAGTCCCAGACATGGAAGCTTTAAACTCAGGCTGGGTGCATGCACATGTGTACCTAAAATCCCGAGAGGAGATTGGAGGAGACAGGATTGTGGCATGGTCATCCCCCCGGGGGGAGGGTGTGATTTCTTGCTTTCTGTCTCTATGTCTCTGGCAAGTGCATGCATCCTCTAGCAAAAAGCTCTCTCTCTCTCTCAAGTAAAAAGACATAGCAAGATTAAAAATATTAAAACAGTGTAATATTTTAAAGAGACATTTTAAAATTCTACCTCATTGCGTAGTTGAATTTTCCAGTTCATTTAGAAACATGAGAAAATTATGTTATGACTGAGTTTGTTCAAACAGTTAGAAGGACAAAAAATGGTTTTCAGATTTTGGTATGAAATTCAGATTCTGGAGTTGCATAATAGATGCTTTCAGAGACCTAGAGACTGCCTAGGGTTTCAGATCAAACAGATTGGATGTTGGCCAACAGGACCCTCTCACTGACTATGTGGCTCCAATGTCATTGTCTGTTTCATACTTGGGCTAATTGCATACAGTAATTTCTTTCTCTTCTATCTCTCTAATTTTTTTTTTTTTTTTTTTTTTTAGATTTTTGCAAAAGGGCATATGTGCTCACCAGACAGAGACTGAGAGAAAGTGGAAAGTGAGAAATCACTCCCCAGGGGATGGCCTCAATCCTGTTCTTCCATTCTCTTCTCTGGATTTTGGACATGCATGCACATGCACCCTGTGTGAGTTTTAAGCCACCAGATCCAGGACTCAAACTATGGTTGGCTAGGTGGGAGTCTGGCAACATAACCATTATGCCATCCTGTGGTCCCTCTATCAAACGATCTTTAGTCAAGTACAATGTCTACCATCAAAATTACTTATTAAAGTAAAATAAAGAGAATGGAGGAGACAGGAACACACCTGCACTCATGCCCAGTGTGTTTTTCAAGACACTGGGTCTGGAACTCAAACCACAGAGTCAACCACATGGGATCCAATACCTTAACCACTACAGCACCTGCTGGCCCATATAAAGTATTTCATTTGATTCATTTGATTCTTACCGTGGTGCTTGGGGTAAGTACTAGAATGGGCATTGCTTGTTGTGAGTCTTCTGGGTCCACCAATGACATCTAAGCAAGCACTGAATCTGAGATTACTAATGTACAACCATATGGAATCTGTATATGAAGATATGCCTGAATGCTATTAGGGTACATTTTCAGAGGCTGCTCAAGTTGCATGTAGTTTAAACCAATGGAAGCAGACTATCTACACTGGAAGATGGCTACAGAGGGCACCCGTTCATATATGCTGTCTACCAGCTCTCCCCTGGACCTTTATGTCTGGTTCTCATGGCCTTGGTCAGTATTGGCAAGCATGTCTATCATACCCCCCCCCTTTTTAAATAGTTCATGCTGTAAGAAACAAAAGTTAATGCTTTATATTTTAGTAGTATTTAGCATCCATTTGAGAATTGCCTCAAATTTTATGTTGAATTACAAAGTTATGTGTGTGTATGTATGTGATTATATGGTGCATTCTACTCTTTCTGGGGGGCCAGTAGACACATGTACTCACTTGGAAAGAGACAGAGAGAGAAGAAGAGGGAGAAAGCACCCGCTAATAAGACATAGTCACAAAGAAACTCCCTTCTCCTCCATTTCCCATTGGGATTGGGGCATACATACATGTGTGCCTCTTGTGTTTCTTAAGCCACTGTGTCTGGGACTCCAACTGCCTTGTGGGCCATGTGGGATCTGATTGCTTAACTACCAGGCCAAGGAGCCAGCCCTTAGGATACACTTTGAAGTGTCAAAGTGTTCATTTTCTTTACTCTTAATTCATCCATCTATCTATCTATCTATCTATCTATCTATCTATCTATCTATCTATATTTATATGGAATATATACACACACACATATGCATACACACATACATGCATACACACATATATAGTGAGAAACTATATTGTATAGAATACAGACTTTATATGTTTATAGGTACTATACATACATACATAGACACACAGGGATTTGGTTCCAAAAAGCTTTGAAATCCATGCATTTTTTTTTTTGAAGATTTTTTTTTGCTATAGGGCGCATGCGCTCGCCAGACAGACAGAGAGAGACAGAGAGATAGAAAGCGAGAAATCACCCCCCAGAGGGGATGGCCATGCCGCAATCCCTTCTCCTCCATTCTCCTCTCAGGATCTTGGGCACACATGCACACGTGCCCAGCATGAGTTTGGGGTCCGGGACTTGAACAACGGTCGACTACGTGGGAGTCCAGCGACATAGCCATTACACTAACTGTTGGTCCCGAAATCCATGCATGTTTTTATAAAACACATTTTTGGTGAACTTTTTGAAGAGTCTCATATGTATGGTCTGTAAATCATATAGCATATATTATTTAAAGTAAACTTGATTGCCATTTATAAAAAATTACATAAATTTAAAAAAAAATCTTGTCTGCCATTTCAGATCTTTCTGACATAGTATTACATCTAATGTTTAGTCTAAAAAATTTGAAGCAGATGAATATTTGAAAAAAATTAGAATATTAATAATATTTTTAAAGTATATTAATAGAAATATTTAAAGTCTTGGTGCATTTGAAATAAAATAATCATCATAAATACAATTCTATACTACAGAATGATTACTAAATAACCTATAGATAGAAATCTTCCAGTATATTGCTTTTTTAATTTAAAATTGAGGGAAAATACTAGTTCTTAGTTTAAATATTGATTTCATAAGGATATTTTTTTTTTATATTTTAAAATGTTTAAGTGCTTTTGTTTCCCAGAGAAGAGAGAAACTTCATGTAATCAGCATGAGAGTGTCAGGAGATCCACCCTGTTTGTGTCTGTGCATGCCAAGTCAGGCAGCAGCAGTTTTGTTTCCATAGTGATCATTTATAATCTTGTTTCACGGACTATGTAGGCAGCTTAATATAAAAGGACTTGTTTTCAACATGATGTCCTCAGACCAGTGTACTGACTGACTGAAATAAATTTTTGAAGGAAAGAGGCAGGTCAAATCTTAAAGAAAAGCAGCCATATACCTAGGGTGATCAGTCCGGACGTCACCCGTCTCCTGTCTGCCATGTAATGGTGATGTCCACCATTGAGCAGGTATGGAAGAGCACAGTATTGACTGCCTTTGAACAGGGGATTCCAAGCCCTAATTCTTCATGCCACCCCTATCTTTTAAATTATGAGTCAACTTGAAGTTTTAAACATTTTTTAAAAATTTGTTTATTTCATCTGACAAAAGAGAGAGATAGCATCCCCAATAAAGTCTTTTAAAAAATATTTTATTTTATTTTTGCTAGTGGGAGTGCATGCTCACCAGGGAAAGAAAGACAAAAGGACAGAGAATGGGAGAGAGATAGAAGGTGTTTCCAATGGGTGTGTGGTCACACTGCAATCTCTTCTTCATTTCTTTATCTCATCAAGATTTTGGGTATGCATGTGCATTTCCCAAGCCATCAAGCCCAGGACTTGAACTGTGAAGTTAGCCTTGTGGGATCTTGCTCCCCTATAAGGAGCAAGTTCCCCAATATGGTCTTCACACTGCGATCCATCCCCAGTCTCAGTTGGCCCTGCATCATAGGCATATGTGTGCCCAGCAAATTGAGTGAGGTCTCTAGACTTAAACCAGAATCTTCTCATGTGAGTCAGCCTCTCAGCAAGTCTCATTTCACTGTCTCTTCCATCATATGACCCCAAAATCCGACTTGAATATTGAATGTACACTAAAGTCAGCCAGCTAGCCTTCCTGCCTGTCTTCCTTCCTTCCTTCCTTCCTTCTTTTCTTCCATTTTAAATTTTGCCAGAGGGCATGTGTGCTCACTGGAGAGAGACAGAGAAGGAGAGAGAAGAAAAGTGAGAAAACCCCTCCCCCCCATGGGGAAGGGCTCCACCACAATACCTTTTCCTCCATTTTTCCCTTTTTAATTTTGGGGATTTTAGGCACATGCACATATGTCTCAGTAGTTCTTCAAGCTGGGTCCAGGACTTGAACTACACATTTGGCCATTTGGGTTTCAATGGCCAAACCATGGTGTCTTAACCACCATGCCACTGGCTGGCCCCAGAATCTTTCCTTTTACAGAGAAATATTAAATTTGAAACACAATTATATAAAGGCACTTGTTAAATGTGTCCATGGAATCTTCCTGATTTAGTTTTTACCTTTTTTATTGTTCAACTTAAAACTGAATTTCTTTTTCCATTTGAGAGAGGTGAGTGAGTTATGATAAGGAGTACTAAGGAATAATTCAGGAAAGAAAACGATATCTTCATGTTTAATACTTTCCTGGGTTATACACATTCCTATAGTCAAAGGATTCACTTATAATGAATTAATAGATGAGTTTTTTCTAACTTATTATTTTAAGAAATAGTCTTTTGTTGCCATTGTTTGTTCCTTCAATGAGCCATTTGGAGAGTTTTTTTGTTTTGTTTTGTTTTTCCGCTATAGGGTGCGTGCGCTCGTCAGACAGACAGAGAGAGACATAGAGACAGAAAGCGAGAAATCACCCCCCAGGGGGGATGGTCACACCGCAATCCCTTCTCCTCTATCCTCCTCTCGGGATCTTGGGCACGCACGCACATGCGCCCCGTGTGAGTTTTAAGCCACTGGGTCCAGGATGCAAACCGCGGTTGACTACGTGGGAGTCCAGCGACATAGCCATTACACTAACTGGTGGTTCCCCAGTGAGCCATTTGGCAAAGAGGAAGAAAAATGGAAAGAATTACATATTTCTCAGATTCTGTGACAGTGCTGGTGGTATGATGATGAGCATCATTCTAGTGGCAGATTTCAGTGAATAAAGAAGAGATTATTAAATGTATTCAGTAACTGTGAGGCAACTTGCAATTATAGAAATGTCAAAATGTGAACGAAGTGTTCATCTTAGGAGTCAAAAATATATAGAAATTGTGAATCAAAATTGTAAAAGTAAAAGGGTTGGAAGATTAAGGGGAGAGTGAAAATATAGGTCATGCAATTAGAATTTTGTCCTATGATGTAATATGTGTTTAAAAAAATCTATACAGACCTGATATGCCTAATACTAACGCTGATATATTGCATTTATACCCATAGCTAAGTCTATTAATTTTGAATCACATTGGCTCTTGCCCCTCAAATAAAAATGTACATTTAAACTTTAAATATATTCATAAAAAATTTGGCAACAAATTTTACTTAATTTGTTGTTAGCAAGGATAGATGTGGTTTACTAACAGGAAGGAGGGAAGAGCTCCAGGGGAGCTGGATGGTGGCCCAGCAGTGACAGTACTCTGCAGTGCTGGGCCCACATGGGAAGATCTCAGGTTTGTCTCAGGGAGCTTCCCTGTACCTGCCAGGTACCTGTTTGCCCACGATCTGGGCTGGCTGAGGCTGGGGGGGTGGATAGCAGTGTGGGGACTCTGTTAGGGATGCCTGTCTCTCTGTCTCTATCTCTCTGTCTCTCTGTTCCGTGGAATGAATGAGTAAACAAATAAGAACAGAGGCTTTGACACAAATTTTGGAAGAATGTCAGGGACTAACAAGTAGGCAGGTTAATCAATAGCTAGAAAGTTAAATAAATAGCCAGAAAGTTAAATTCAATCAAGGTCATAACTATGTTGAAAACCAGAGGGAGAAAGTGTCATATTAAAGTCAGAAACAGAACACCACACGTGGTCTACTCAAAATGAAGTATGCTGACTGAGCACGTTGCCTTGCCAATGTTCGTTGGTCTACAGTAAAATATCTGAGAGTGTTTTTATTCATTTTTATTTTTTGAACATGCTGTTTAAGGATGCCAAACAAACTCTTCCTTTGACAAGATTGGGCTAAGTTCCAGTTATATCATCTCATATTATTTTACCCATTATTTGATACTTACCTGATTGATCTTAGATGAGTGTTAGATATGAAGAAAGAGTAATTCTGAGTTGCTTTTATTTCGAAGTTTAAATGTGATAATCCAGCGACCTCATCTGCCATCCATTGCTCTACTCCGTACACTGACCTCAAAATACCCTGGTGGGCTTTTACTATTACATATACTTAAGTGGATGCTGTTCTCTTCCAAGTCTGGCAAGGAACTAGTTCTCCAAAGATACTGCATGCTTTCCACTTTCGTGCTATTCCTGTGCTGTAATTCATGTCCTTCTCTGGCTGTCTTTACAGATACCAGAGACCAACTTCACAGGTATTATTTCTCCTCTAAAGTTCTCCTTGAGCACTGCCTTAAGTGAGATGCCTTTCCTAATGACCCCGATGATGGTCCAAAAGACTCTGTGGACTTTTATTTTTATTTTAATTTTTTAACCAGTATTACTTAAGGGTGCTTTCATAGTCAAAGAGCAATAGCACCATTGGGGCCAGCAAGTGGTGTAGTCGATAAGGCGTTGGACTCCCATATGGTCAACCACAGTTTGAGTCCCAGACCTGGAGCCTTGAAACTCACACTAGATGTGTGTGCAAGTATGCCCACAATCCCGATAGAAGAATGGAAGAGAAGGGATTATAGTGTGGTCATCCTCCCAGGGGGATTTTTCTCTTTGTGTCTGTCTCTCTGGCAAAAACATGAGCCCTACAGCAAAAATCTCTCTAAAGGAAAAAGGCAGCAACACTACCAACTGTTGATTTGAATCTGGACATTACCTCCACCTAATTTTCATGAATTTTAGAAAGTACCTAATGCATGCTTTTCGTATATGTAACACTGCACTTGTATTAAAGAAATAAGTTCTGGTATTCTATAGCACAGCCTTGTACATTTCAAGATAGCTAAAAAAAAAAAAGATTTTAAATGCGCCCAACACAAAGTAATGACAGTTGTCAAAGGTAATGGATATACAAATTACTATGGTTTGATGATAACACATTGCATTCATGCACTGAAAACTGCACTGTACTCCACAAATATGTACATTTATTGTGTTGGTTAAAATTTTAAAAATAGGGTCAGCTTCTTGGCATAGAAGTAACATGTTGTTCAAGAGAAGCCAGACCCCATATGGCAACGATGGTTTGAATCCTTGGCCCAATCAGCCTAAAACATACTGGACACATGTATGAGTGACCAAGATACGAAGGGGTGGAGGACTGGTGGAAGGACCTATGACATGACCAGATCCTGTAAGGATGTACCTCTTTCTCATCTCTCACTCGCTCACTCTTATATGTGTGTGCATGTGTTCTACCATGAATAAAGAAAAAAAAAAACTTCAAAATAAATCAAGAAAAATCCTAACTAAAACAAAATTAATAGCCTCATTACAAAGTTGCTAGGAAGATTAAATGAACTTGACACAGAAATAAGTACCAAATAAATGAGTTTTCATCATCTTCATGGCACTTAATGATCCCTTTCATGTATTAGAACCAGAATATCAGCCTCTTGGGCATGTGAAATATGCTTTACTGTATAATCTCACTTCTTGTAATAAGATTGGTTCCCTACCCCTATGTGTAAATCAACTTTTTCTCACAGGAGGTTGTCATGGTTGGTTGTTTTAGTTTTAGACTATTTTTAATGTACTCAGTACTTTATACTTAATAAAATAACCTTCACTGTTACTCATCTGAGTTATTATTCTCATAGTGCCTTTATTTAGAAAGTCTTTAATATATATTAATTGAATGAAGAAGTTGTCTGGCCAAATATTTCTTAGGAAAATTTTAAAATATGTGGATTAGCAAGCCAGGAAGTGACACGGTAGGAATGCAACTGGCCCCACATGGGGAGGCTCTTGAGTTCACATCCTAGGTCCTTCTGAGCATACCAAATGTGCATGTCCACACCTACCATCTGGGCCTGCCAAGTCCAGGGGTAGCCTGTGGTATGAAGACATAAATAAAACCCAGACAAATGAAAATGGGTTCCATTTTTTGTCTTTTCTCTTTATTTCTGATTATCTGTAAGTATGAAGTTACATACAATGTGTGTGTGTGTGTGTGTGTGTGTGTGTGTGTGTGTATTTAGGTATATATATATAAATCCTGAACATCACCTAGGGACCAGCTCCCCAACAATGAGTAGCCAAACACTTGTGCATCTGCCCAAGCAGATGTTTAGATTCTAAAGCTGTCAAAGGGTAAATGCTGTCTGCGATTATTGCTAAAATAATTCTAGATATAACTGTAATTTCCTCATATAGGTTAATGTCCTCAGTCTTTTCCTAGACCCAAATCTTTCCTTGTTGAGCAAAATAGGAAAACAGTTATTTCGTTTTCATTTCTGCTCCCATGATAAAGCACTAACAAAGATTAAGCCAACCAAAGAAGGAAAATCCTTGAATATGCGAGTCAACTCAGTTGGAGTTTTATGGTATAAATTGATGTGGACAAAACTCAGCTGGTGTATTGTCCACAACCTTCACCATCATCAAAGAAATGAAGAAAGAATGATAATAAGCCCGTGACAGAGGTCCTATTAAATCCATAATGCAAGAATTTCATTAACTCACATACAATCCATCAGAAGAATCAGAGGCTTCTAATTGCCTTTTCTGCCACCACATTAATATATATAGTTATGTAGATTAGTCTCTGTATTCATGAGTATTCGTAGAACATGAGAGATTGTTTTTTTTTTTTTTCTTTCGTCTTGATAGAACCCATGTGCATGCAGAAACAGAGAAAGTGAAAGAGAGAGATGAGCACCCTTTGGAGTCTGGTCACACTGGGATTCCCTTCCTCTCATCTTCCTGCCTGTTGGATCTTTCATGTCCAGCATGTTTCAGGCAGACTGGCCACAGATTCGAACTGTGGTCACCATGTGAGATCCGGCCTCTCTTGAGCTGCTCAGTACACTGTGCCACAGAGCTGACTCACGATTGCTTGTTCCTGATGTCTGTGAATGATAGGAAATATCTCTGTCTGCCCAATCTTAACAAAAATATGCATGCCCTTCTGCTGGGACTTAGTTCTGTTTCAATTTTATATCTTGCTTCTTCCATGAAGAATCTGAGATTTAAGCTGAACATGATACAGATTTCCATCAGCAGTATTTAAAAACATAACTTACTCTGGTTAGTATTAATGTATGTACTTAAAAATAATTATTAGAAGGAACCAGATGTCATAATGGTTAGATCACTGGACTCCCACATGGTTGACCGTGGTTTGATTCCCAGACCTGATGGCTTGAAACACTGTGTATGTGTGCCCCAAATCCTCAGAGGAGAATGGAGATGAAGGGATTGTGGCATGGCAATTCCCTCCCTCTGGGGGGGGATTTCTCGCTTTCTGTCTCTCTGTCTTTCTCTGTCTCTCCAACAAGTGCATGTGTCCTATAGCAAAAACCTTTCTAAAAACACAATAATTACTGGGGGGCCAGCAGATGTTGTAATGGTTATAGTGCTGGAATCCCATGTGGCCAACCATTGTTCAAATCCTGGACCCACCAGTTTGAAACTCACACTGGGCACATGTGTGTGTGTACCCAAAATCTGAGGGAGAGAAAAGAGGAAAAGGGCTTGCAGTGTGGCCATCTCCCTTGGCGGGTGATTTTTCGCTCTTCCTTTCATTATCTCTGTCTCTCCAATGAGCACAAGCACCCTATGGCAAAACTTTAAAATAATAATAATTATTGGATCTCTTGTGTGGCACAGTGGTAATGTGCTGCTAAAGAGCAGCCAGATCCACATGGAAACCACAGTTCAACCACCCAGCCCAATCAGCCCGAAACATGATGGACACATGAACCAGTGCCCAAGATCTGATGGCCAGAGGACTGGAGGCAGATCCAGCATGATCAGGCCCTGTGGAGGGAGTCCTCTCTCTCTCTTTGTCTCTTTTCTTCTCAAATGCACATGTACATACACTATCAAGAAAAAAATATATAAAGTATTATCTATGTTAATTATTTGTGTCTTAATTATGGAAGTGTTCTCTAGAGATGAGGATTGTAGAGCATTTAAAAATAGACATTCTAGAGGTAGTCTGGAATTCAGAATTCAAATCTGCCACTTCCTAGCTGTTGATTTAGGCAAGTTAACATATTCCCCATCCTGATTTTCTTCTCTTCAAAATGCACTAATAATAGAACACACCTCCTAAGGTGACTTTTGGGAATTAGTGATATAGTGTCCACTATAAACTAGTGCAAAATTTGGCACACAGAATGTGCTAAATAAATGGTTACTATTGTTTATTGGTCAAATTTTTAAAAAGTGTGTCAGATATCATATAATTTCTAGTAAAGACTTGTTTTCCATTTTGCATATATTCTTCGTATATCATCATGGGGTACAGCACAGTTTCTTAAAAGTATGCATATGGTATATAATAATCAAATCAAAGATATACACATATTCATCTTATTTAACATTGAACATTACAGTAGGTTTAATCTTTTAAAGAAAGTATTAGAGAGACCAGCAGATGGCGTAGTGGTTACGTCGCTGGACTCTCACATTGATGACCACGGTTCAAGTCCTGAACCCGGAGGCTTGAAACTCATGTTGGGCACATGTACGTGTGTGCAAAAAATCTTGAGAGGAGAGTAAAGGAGAGGGGATTGCAGCATGGCCATCTTGTCTGGGGGTGATTTCGTGCTTTCTGTTTCTCTGTCTTTCCATACCCTATACCAGAAGTCTCTTTTTTAAAAAAAATAAATGAAAGGCAATATTAGAAATAAAAGTGTCTTTTCAGTTGATCACTTGAAGGAAGAATGTCTCCAGTTTTAGACAGCCAAATCTAAATTTGGTTGTTGCTGACAGGCACTATTAATATTGGCAGGTGTGTTTCAATGCTACTGAAAGTTCTAGCATGTTCTTTTGTGTGGTAGTGCTCTCTTCCCCTGCATATTGTTTCTAAATTGCTTGAAAATGTTTTAAGGAAACAAGTTCAAAATGAAGACTCTTTAAGTAGGATTGTTAGAAGCTTCTAAAAATTATGTTACAGAAAGCATAAAACAAAGTGTGTAAAGTGGGGAGTAGGATGGTGAGAGGCAGCTGAGACAGTCACGAGGGTCTTATCCTGAAAGCTGCTTGGCCCCTCCCTAATGGCATTAATGCATTATGTACCTTGTCCTTCCTGTATCTCAGGTCCGAATATTCACTTTACTATTTTTCAATTGCCAGAGGGATGTATTCTCTCCAGAGAGAGAGAGGGAGAGGAAGGAAGCAACCTCTAGTGAGTGTGGTCACACAGCAAATCCTCCTCCTCCATTTCTCATCCTGCCGGGATTTGGGGTGCACAGGCACATGTGCCTGGCAGGTTTTTCAAGCCACTGGGGCTGGGATTCATATTGTGGTCAGATATATGGAATATGGTTTTTTTAATACTAGACTACATGGCCAGCCCAGGTTTTAATATTTAAAAGGACTGCTAATGCTGATAGTCTATGATTTCATTCATACCATGACATTCCGTCATTCTAATCTCTGAAAGAAGTTAGTTGACTTAGTAACACATTGTCAAAATTTACCTGCCATTGTGAACTAAACAATGCTATGTGTTACTCAAAATCACAAATGCAAAATAAGAGTGAAAATTGATATTGAAAGCAAAGTAATTTTTCAGAACAGGTTTTCTTGTTATAGAATGAGAGAGTGATTAGCAGACAGGTTGAATATTATAAGCCTATTTCATAACTTTTGAAGTAGAAAAGACACTGGATTTTTAGCTCTAAATATGATGACTTACTAAAATTTAAAAAAAGAAAATCAATGTATATAATTGCTCATTTCAAATTATTCTCCAGAATAATTTTATTTATATAAAATTTTATGTATATAAAGCCCATTGAAGTATAAACTATAGAAAACATTGAGGACCAGCAGTTGGCTTAATGGCGGTGTCACTGGACTCCCATGTAGTCAACGGCGGTTCAAGTCCCAGACCTGGTGGCTTAAACTCATGCCGGGCACGTGTGAGTGTATGCCCAAGATCCTGAGAGGAGAATGGAGGAAAAGGTATTGCAGTGTGGGGCCATCCCTCCAAGGGGGTGATTTCTCGCTTTCTGTCTCTCTGTCTTTCTGGAGAGTGCACGTGCCTGGTAGGAAAAACCTCTCCCAGAAAAAAAAATAAAAGAAAACATTTATATTAAATATTTTCTCCCCTGTGGAATATTCAAATTTAGTGTTTAACTTTGTGATTTTATGTCATAATGAAAACTTATTCCCCTTTTCTCGTTACATAGATTGAAACAGGGAGTTCAGTATCTAAACTCTCTTTTTATGCCTTAAAAAAAAAGGAATAGGACTTTTGTTGGCCTATCTTTTTAAGTTGCATATTTGGATTAAATTTTTTTTTTTTTTGGTTTTAGTGGGATTTTTTTTTTTAACATAAGTTTCATGATTTTAAAAAGTATTTGCTATGTAGCTGCACCTTTGTCCTCCTCAGTTTCCATGGGCTTTCAGCAGAGTGTTGCTCTGATAACTGATAACCAGAAGACAAGTCCCAAGAAACTCCTCAAGTAGTAGTGGAAAGTATGCAAAACTGAAGTTCAGTGAAAAAATGAATGCATGCATGTGATTCTTGCTAGATTTCAAGGGAGTGTGCGTTTATTACAACTGACATTGCCAAAGTTGGACATCACTATTCATTGTTTCCAAATGCACCAATTGTTGTGCCTCAAATTGATATGATGATATCTATGAATTTGAGATTAATGGGCCACTATCTATGTGAAATGGCTAAAATTGGTAGTCGTTTAGAGGAATGAAAAGTAATGTGTTGGAGGAAAAAGAATAATTGTAAAGAAAGTAGACAAAGAATGCTAAGAAAAAAATTATATTTCTCTATGTAAAGAATTAAAGCCATCTACAAAACTACAACTACAAAAAGATGTTTTTTTTCATTTTTTGTTCAATAATCTATCACATATAGTATATACATTTGCCACATTATGTTTCAGAAAAAAAAATAACTCCATATATTATCACTTGCCTTTTAAATTTCCATATTCCTATCATGTAGTAATAATAATAATATTTATCATTTATTGTATGCCTGTATAGATATATAAGTATCATTCAGTGCTTTGAGGAAGCAGGATTTTTCTTTTAAGTTAGGCTATAACATATGGATATATAATAGAAGAATAGGAAAGGACTGAATATCTCTTAAACAGACTTAATAGTACAAAAATTACAAACGTTATATTCA
>NW_006160058.1:434641-489090 GCF_000334495.1 Tupaia belangeri chinensis
AGGAATTCCAGCAATTTCCTTGTCTACTACATCAAAAACATAGAACAAATATTTTGAAAACAGTACATATATAAGAAGATGAGATATTTTGGAAGTTTTAGGAGCAAATGGATTAGAAACGAGGGAGAGACTGTTGGTACGGAATGCCGTAGTGGAATGCTGTAGTGGAGAGAAGGTGCTCATGGCTTGCTCATCTCCTGCCAAAAGCCTTAACTTTGAAATAAGGGAGCCATTTGGAAAAATGAATTCTTATACTTAAAGGTATTGAACGGTAACCTCCATTAGCTTTCTTCATTCCAGTATGACAGGATCAACCATTATTTTACTATCATGTACTCTGAGGAATTAAGAAAATAAAAAGTACCAAGCTGAGGGAAAATGCTCCATTAAACATAGCTGATTAAAATTGTTAGCAATTATTACTGACTGTATTTCTAAAAGTTCTTTGTAGCCAAAAATATATATATATACACACACACATATACATAAACATATTTCTAATCATTCTGGTTTTTAAAACACCATGTGCTGAAATTTTATTTTATTTTTTATGTTATATTTGTTACTTCATGAGAATGGGAGTTAGAGCAAGAGAAAGGAAGACAAGAACTCCCAGTAGGAGCCCATGTCACAATCTTTCCCCACCTCAGCCCTCCCAGTCAGAGTGGGTACACTGAGGTATACAAGTGGATGGGGTAATAGATCCCTCCGTTTTCCATGTGGATCCAGCATTTCTGAACAGTGCATTACCACTGTGCCACCAAATTAGTCCAACAAAAGAGTATAAATAAATGCACTGCCTATACAACTTTTTTCTGTGGAAACCATATCCGTGTTACAACACGTGACTGTGACTTCCTCTATAAAGTACTTGTATCCTGGAGCCAGCAGGTGGTGTGGTGGTTGAGGCACTGGACTCCCACATGGCTGACTGTGGTAAGGGTTCCAGACCTGGTGGCTTGCATTCTCACTTTCTCTCTCTCTATTTTCTTATTTCTCTCTGATAAGTTCATGCATCCTATAGCAAATTAATAATAAATAAAATCAAATAAACAATTATTTAATAAAAGTATGTATATTCTGCTAATTATGTGATAACCAATGATGGAGTTCTCTTTCCTTGATTACAATTTACCTTATCAGTCATGAGGTTTAATAATCTTGTCTTTGTACCTGACTCCTGAGCAAAGGAAAATTTAGTGAAGTAAAAAGCCAGCTTTACTAATATCTATTAATTGAGATCCTGCTGTAGGATTTGTAGTAATTGGAGCAAAGATGTTGATACATTTGATTTCACTATGCTGACACCAAGATGCATTAATCTTAGGGAATGATAAAGAAGAGGAGAAGGGGGGAAATGAGAAGAATCATTTTTGGAAGTTTGTTAGTGTATAGAAAATAATCTTGTGTATGTTTGCATCAGCTACAACAGCCAGTCAGCAGATGAGCCAGCACTGCTCCCATTGTGCTGGCTAGGTAAGTTCGGTGGACTTCACGATGACTTACTACAAATGTTTTAGACACATACACAACCACCTTTCACACAATGCTCTTCCTTTACTGCTACCCCAGATTACAACATAAAGTAAAAATGGCCAATGCATTGATTTTTTAATCTTATTTAAATTTTGAGGTTCTGTGAGATTCACTCCATAGACATTTTGGGAAAGGCAAAGCATCTGAGGGGAAGGGCTGTGGTTCTTTGATTGGAGTTGCCAGGTGTTTTGGTACATGTATCCTCTTGTGAAGGTGTCTTACACACATGCCTAAATTTCAATGTCAAGTGAAGCCCTGAGTCCTGCCTTCACTGATGGTGAGTAGCAGCAGGTGTCCCAGGAGTATGGCTCACATGAGCAGAGAATGGGTGGGGGCTTGGGAAGGTGTCTTAGCTTATCGTGCTGCTATAACAGAAATGCCTGAGACTTGGGTGATTTATAAAGAAAAGAGGTTTGGTCCAGCTTGGCGGCACAGTCAGAAAGTGAACTGCAGTGTAAGAAGCCACATAAATACACTTAAAAACATGAAAGGAGAGAGGTTTATTGGTCTCATGATTCTGGTGGCTGGAAAGTTCAAAAGCATGAGGCAGCATCTGACGCTGCATCACAACATGGCAGAGATAAGTGGAAAGAAGGGCAGGAGTGTGCAAAACAGTGACTTGCAGACAACTGTCTTGCTTTTATTATATCCCACTCTCAGGGGAACTAATCAGTGAGAACTCTCTCTGAGGAATTGACATTAATTATTCATGAGGGACCTGCCTTCAACTCCCAAGAACCTCCCACTAGGCTCCACTACCCAGAACTGCAGTCTTGACTGTCAAATGAAAGTATGAGGTTTCCCAGACATGACCCTGAAACCACAGTAGGAAGTATTGTGTCAGAGGTTTTTCTCCTGTTACTGAGAAAAAAAATGTGAATATGAAAAATGATTTTGAAAACAAAGCCTTGATATCATCAAAAAATGGTTTCAATTTCTCAAGTAAAATAATTTTTTCTGAAATGTGGTTTGGGTTAGGGCATCAGGCCTGTTAAATAACTCAGCAAGAGAGCATGAGCATGAGGGTTTTAAACTTGAGGCACAACCCAGCTAAGCTTTGTCTGACTTACGCATCATAGTAATGGATGGTTCTTACACAGAATTACTACTTAATCACTGTTATATTCCAGTTCCTAAAATAATGTCATGTAGGTGAATTAATAAAACAGGACAGAGGCCAGCTCCATGGCACAGTGGTATTGTGTTGCTTTAGAAAAGCTGGATCCCATGTGGAAGGCCACAATTTGAATGCTCAGACCTGTTGGCCTGAAAACACCAGACATGCACACATGTGTCCAGGAGCAACAGACGGAAGAGTGGAAGAAGGAGACTGCAGCATGACCAGACCCTGTAGAGGGTGCTCCTCTCTGTCTGTCTCTTTCTCTCTCTTACACACATGCACACACATGTGCTCTAGCATGGATAAAGAAAACTATTTTAAAAAATAGAACGAATCTCTAGAGACAACATTTTGACTGAAAATGAAGCTAATATTTATGACATATGAATAAGAACCCAAAATGACTCATTTTCAGTAAGAATAAGTGTTATGAGTAAACCTGATCCTCCATCTTATCTCACATGAAAATGATGTACCAGCTTCAATATGAGATTATTTGTGTGTTTTTCCCAACTTAAATATGATGGGATATAAAATCTGAGCAGAAACCTTATTTTTGTTTAAATGGTATTTTCTGAAGTGTCTTTCTTGTTTCTCAGTTTTGCAATGTTCTTTTGGACATCAGAAATGGAATTGAGGTGTTGATAATGTCCTGGATACACATAGGCAATTTGTTACACTGATGCCAAGGATGGCAAGTAGATTTCATGGTAGGACCAGTCCGTTAGATTAGTGGGGGCAGCCAGTATGGCTGTCTTGAGAAGGATTTAGAGGCCTTGGTGTGGTCTTAACAGACTACCATGATTAATTAGTGATTTGTGTCAGGATCAAGTGACGGGAAGGCATATTACATATGTTCCAGGCAGTTACCATCTGTTTTATGTAACAAGATTGATAGGTTATTTATTATTTTTAAATATTGAAAGTGTAACAGTCTTAGGGCAAATATAAATAATATACATACATATATAGAGAGAGATAGTGAGCGAGAGAAATATGTATATACGAACACACACAGAAAAGGAAAGAGGAAACAAAGATACTTGCTCTTTAACCTAAATAATAGAATATGACTGGAGCCCCAGGTACTGTATTACTAACAAGTAATCAGGCAGGTCATTTCTAACCCACAAGAGAACTGTAAGGTAGCTTATGATATGTGCATTTTAGAGATAAAAAACCAAGTTCACAGAGGGTATGAGCACCTGAGTCCAAAGTGAAATTCATGTTTATCTGAATTGATGTTCAGACAGTTTGTTGACAAATTGTCCAGACAATTTTTAGACAGATTGTCTGAAAGACATTCTTATTATTCCTCGTGATTTATCTTATACACACAGCACCATAAGAATAACTGCATATACCATACTATGTAAGTAAATAATCATATTTTGTTTTAATTCTGAGAAAATTAGGAACAAATACTTCTAGCCCATGATTTTAATCAGAAACCTTGTAATTTGGTGCACAATTATATATTTTGCTTATGAATTCAAGTAATTCTGGTTTTTGTGTGTCTTTAGGCATTTTCACTTAAATGCATTTTATTTATAAAAAGAGAAGTGTTTTTTTTCTTAGGTGATTTATGATAAAACTAAGTCTACAATTTTAGTTCCTTCATGACTGGCATATTTTTTCAACTTGTGTTTTGAAGCCTAAAGAAAATATAGAAGTAGGGTAGACATCCGTCCCTACACCCAACTTCCTCACACAGATGCAGACACCTAAACATGGTGATTCATAGCTCACAGATGATAGGTGTAATTAAGGACAGTGGTATCTGATATTTTGTTCCAAATCATACTCTGATTCGTAGGGAAACAGCTAGTCAAATGTTCTTTCTAATATGACCTACGTATCTCATCATAGTACTAATTTCAATGTTTTAGTAATTATTTCTTGAGCCCCTACAATATGCTAGAGACTATTCTAAATCGCCTACAATGGATAGTAAATGAATATTCTACAGTTTCCTAAACTTCAAAATGGAAACAAAGAAGTACTCAAATCCCAAACAGAAAATTAGCATTTGGCATCTGCTATGGGTGGTTAGATTTCATGAATATGTTGCATAAACTAAAACACCTGCAGAATAAGCAAGTGTCAAAGAAAAATGAAACACTCTTTGCATGCATAGCCCAAGTGAAGAAGTATATTGTATGTCATTTGCAGTTGTACATTAGCACATTGCGTAATGTTGGAAGATTTGGCCTTAGACTGATAAACCTTAGCACATCAGTGACTTCATGGATTTTAGCAGTATTAGGTTAAGCATGTTTGTCAAGAAAACAATAACCTTTCAAAATATTAAATAACTGTACACTGTATCATGGGATTTTGCATTTTATATCTGTGCTCTGCAGACAGGCATCATATACATTTACTGCCAAATGTGTGATCAGGGCATTGTAAAAGCCTCCAGGAAAAGGCCAATTCGGGAGAGAAGCAGTCTCAACTGTACTAAACACTCTTCCACAGCTGGTTATCTAATCACACATTGGTCTTTTACTGTCATTTGGGGGATGTTTGTAAGTTTGCAGTCTTAAGCATTTGTTCCTCTTTCCAAGACTATTTTTTTTTTTTTTATTGTTTAACCAGCAAGTAGTAAAATGCAGGCTTGCAAAATTGTTTTCATTTCAAAAGCAGCAATTGTTTTACTCAAGTTCCCTGTGTACACTATTTTGGAAGTCAGTTGTTGGTATTTCCTGATCCCACTGTATAAAAATTGAAGGATACATTAATGTAACCAGAGCTTGAGGAGCAAAATGGAGGGATAAATTTAAAGTTTGATACATGTCATAGTCACTCAGTGGTTGGCTAACGAGATTAATTTCTTTCTGTATGTCAGGCACTTTCACTATGGTAGAATACTTTCTCTCTCTTTGATTTGACCTCTGGGATTTCTAAAAACAAAAAGTAAAGAAGCATCACTTTACATAGAACCAACTCATTGAGAAGCAAATCAGGTAAGAACATCTGACAACAGTATTTCTATATATTGGTGGGAGGGGCAGGATTTGTCCGTCTACCCAGGACTGAAAAAGACATACTTCCCATGATAATCACTCTGAAGATTTATTGAGTTAGCAATTAATTGGAAATAGTCATTATTTTAAACAATAAGGATATGGTAAAATGAATTATATATCATCGAGTAAACCATTAAAAGAAAAACAAAACTACAAAGTAGGCCTCTATGTACTCAGATGGAAAGACAACTCTGTTCTAAGTGTTGTAAAGTAGGGAAAAAATAAAAAAGAAAGACAAGTTGTCAAAATATGTGTAAGAAATAACCTCACACACAAGCATGAATGAATTTGTGTATGCTTAGAAAAAAATCTAGAAGGATGTAAACCAAACTGAAGTTTGCATAACTTGGCGTGGTAGAGGAGGAAACACATGATCTTCCTTTACATTCTCATGTTTTAAAAATCATTTTTGTCTAAAGATCTTTTCAGCAATGAAAGAAATGCAAATGTGCAAAAAATATGCAAGGAAACATACTGAGTGAAGGACTTGCACCCACAGTAGTTAAGCAGAATGCATGTGGGAGGGAACCTTCATAGAGTTCATGAAAAATGCGTATTATGGAAAAATCATGCATGGTTGTCAGATGTTCTTTGCATCAAAATGAACATGTACTTTAACTCTATTTTTCTATGCATTTTTGAAATCTTCTTGTGTGTGTCTTAAATAGATAAGAGAACTGGATCTAGTAGCACTATACCTGCTATATTTCAGTTATTGCAAAGAGATGAGTGTTAAGAATTTTTAAAAGCTACCATAGTATATAATAAATTGATTTCTAAACAATAAAATTTGACAAATTTGGACTAGAAATTCAACATAATGATGTAAGAGAAGAGGTAAGTAGCTCTGTAACTATTAGTAGTAATACACCACTTTTTTCTTTTCTCTCTTTTTTTTGCTTGTCAGACTAAGCTAAATGCTAATTACTAGTCTTATTTCACTCTCCATCTTTGGGAGTGAATTAAAGCATAAAGCAAACCTTGACTGAGTCCTGACTGTCCTCTGTCACCCATCTTTGAGATAGTGGGTTGTATATGAGAGGCACATACTTTTTTCTGTTCTAGTTGGCTGCAAATGTTCTTGGTGTTTAGGGGTAGAAAAGGGGGAGACAGTTCCTCATTGGCCATCTTACAGTTGAGTGTGATAATAATAAACCCCCCCATGGTTTCAGCAGTCGAGTTTAGTTGAGTGTAACTGTCTTATGCTACTCCATGTGAGTGGTAACTACTGTTCTCTACTGTGAAGAACACAATTACTTATATTTCCAGAGCATCAATTCTCTTAGTCATTTTGCAAGCATAGTTTAATTTGCTTTTAAGTCTCAAGTAGTGAATTATTTTCTCCTACTCATAGGACCTCTTTTTCCTTTCCATTTAAGATGTTTTCACTTAAAGATAAGGTAACCAGCTGTCCTGGTTGATGTTATTAGGAGGGTTTCCTGAAAATTAGGAATTTTCATGCTATTACTTAGAAAACACTAAAACATATACCATTATCAAGGTAAATTCTTGTCAGTTTGGTGTCCTGGGAGGAAAAAAAGAAAAATGCATGTTTAGATTGTTAGTACCCTGCAAAGAGAGAGCAAAAAACCCTTCCCGATGCATTAGTTTCTTACTGCTGCTGTAACAAATTACCGTGAACTTGATGACTTTATGCAAGGCCAGCTGGTGGCGCAGTGGTAATGCAGTGCTCTGCATTGTGGACCCACATGGGAAAGTGCCAGTTTGTGCCCTGAGGCCTCCCTGTACACACTCAGCATGTACTTGTGGGCTTGTGATCCTGGCTGGCTGAGGATGGGGGTGGATCACAACATGACGATCCTACTGAGGCCCCTTCCCTGCAAGAAAGAAAAAAAAAAAAGACTTAAAAAATTCCCCAAAATATGTTAATATTACTGTATACTTCTGGAGACAAGAAGTCTACAGTGTGAAGTACTTCTTCCAGACGCTCCAGGGAAGGATCTGTTCGTTGTCTCTTCCAGCTTCTGGTGACTGCTGACATCCCTTAGCTTCTCTTTGCATCTCTGTGGTCTCTGATTCCTTTGTCACATCACCACCTCTGCCCAAATGACACTCCTACTTCTCTCTCTTAAAAAAAAAGTTACTATTTTTTATTTTATACACTTAATCACCATATATCACTTTGCTTGGAAGTTGAATTTACCCAATATGAATACACTTCAGTCCAGTTAAGGATACAAAACACGTTATCATCAACAGATAGTAGATAACCCATTTCTGTGCCCCATAAATATCTTGCCTTTATTTTCCTCCTTGATTTCTTTCCTTATACTCTCTCCCTTCTCCCAAACTTTTCCCACAGTATCTCTAGAATCTATAATCATTTTTAAATTTAATTTAAGTATTATTATTTTATACATTCAATCACTATACATCATTTGGCTTGTAAAGAGAATTTTTTTAAGATTTATTTTTATTTTAACTTTATTTATTTATTTGCTTTAATTTGAACAAAGAGGGACAGAACAAGAGTGAGAGTGAGAGAGGGAAAATGAGAAAGCGAACTGCCAGGTTTGGGACTTGAACTGCATTTGGACATGTGGGAGTCCAGTGCCCTTAACCACTATGCTATCTGCTGCCCCTTGTAAAGAGAATTTACCTAACGTGAAATAAACCCCAGACCAGTCCAGTTCAGAATAGTATACACAGTATCATCAACAGGTAATAAACCATTTCTGTATACCATGGATGTCTTGCCTCTTTATTTTTTCCTCCCTGATTTCCTTCCCTATACTCTTCCCCTCTTCCACCCTCCTTCCACACAGTCTCCCGTGTCCATAACTATTTTCTATGCTTTTATGTCCTCCAATCTTCCAGTCTATAACATAGAGTGAGGACAGTCAGTACATGTTAAGTGGAGACATACAGTGTCTCTCTTTCATAACCAGGCTTGCTTCAGTCAGCAGTAAATATACCATATTCCTCCTCTTTCTATCAAATGCCAGGGTCTTATTTTTATATGGCTCAGTAGTATTCCATAGAATATATGTGTACATGTGCCACACTTTTCCAGTCCATTCATGTTTGTGGACATTTGGGTTGGTTCCATGTCTTAGCAATTGTGAATGATGCTGCAATAAACAGAGATGTGCAAGCACTTTTCCAACTGAGCATTCAATTTTTGGATAGATACCCAGGGGGGGAATTGTTGGATCATATGGTAGTTCTATATGTGGGTCTTTGAGGAAACTACATTTTGTTCTCCACAGTGGCTGGATCAATTTACATTCCTACCAATAGTGTAGGAGGTTTCCCCTTCACCACATCCCCACCAGCATTTATTTATTTATTTACTTTTAATATTTGCAATTCTGACTGGGGTTAGGTGGTATATCATTGTGGTTTTGATCTGCATCTCCCTTATGGTGAGGGATGTTGAGCATTTTTTTCATACGCTTTTTGGCTGTTCATATGTCCTCCCTCAAGAGTTGTTTATTCAGCTTCTTTTCCCATCTTTTAATTGAGTTAAATTATTTTTTTCAGATAAGTTGCTTGAGTTCCCTGTGTATTCTGATTATCAGTCCCATAGCTGAAGCATAGTTTACAAAAATCTTCTCTCTTTCCAAAGGATATCAATTTACATTAATTATTGTGTCTTTTGCCATGCAGAATCTTCTTAATCTGATGTAATCCCATTGTCTATTTTGTGCTTTGGTGGTCTTATTTAAGAAGTGTTTTTCTATCCCAATGTCTTCCAGAATGTCTCCAATGTTTTCCACCAGTAGTTTTATAGTTTGTGGTCTTAGGTTTAGCTCTTTGATCCACATTGAGTTGATTTTTATTAATGGTGAGAGATAGGGGTTCAAATTAATCTTTATGCAGGTGGATAACAGTTTTTCCAGCACCATTTGCTAAAGAGGGTTTCCTTTTCCCATTGAATTGACTGGTACCCTTTGTCAAGAATCAGTTGGTTGTATAGTTTGGGGTTTATTTCTGGGATCTCTATTCTGTTCCATTGGTCCACCTGTCTATTTTTGTGCTAATACCATGCTGTTTCGATTATCATATCTTTGTAATCTCTTTTAGGGTCAGGGAGTGAAATGTCACCCACTCCACTCCTCTTGTGCAGGATTGTTTTGGCAATATAGGATCTTTTATGATTCCAGACAAATTCTATGTTTATCTTTTATAGATATGTAAAGACTGTCTCTTATAATTTTATAGGAATTGCATTACATATGTCGATTAATTTGGGTAGAATTGCCATTTTGATTATATTAATTCTCTCAATCCAGGAACAAGACAATGTCCTTCCACGTTTTGTGTCCTTTTCAATTTCTTTTTAAAGATGTTCATAGCTTTCCTTGTGGAGGTCTTTGACTTCCTTGGTTAGATTTATTCCTAGGTTTCTTATACCTTTTGTGGCTATGGTAAATGGGATTACTTTCTTCAGTTCTGCCTCTGTCTGCTTGTTGTTTGTATACAGAAATGCTGTGGGTTTTTGTAAATTGATTTTGTATCCTGCCACTTTATGGTATTCATTTATTACTTCGAGAATTTTTTGTG
This sequence comes from Tupaia belangeri chinensis, assembly GCF_000334495.1. Classification (NCBI taxonomy): domain Eukaryota; kingdom Metazoa; phylum Chordata; class Mammalia; order Scandentia; family Tupaiidae; genus Tupaia; species Tupaia belangeri. The sequence continues at coordinate 444,854 of NW_006160058.1, forward strand.
GTTACCTTTGAATCTTCTATATATACAATCACATCATCTGCAAACAGAGATATTTTCACCTCTTCTTTCTCTTTTTCAATGAATTTTATTTAATTCTTTTTTCTAATTGCATTGGCTAGGACTTCCAGCACTATATTGAAGAGGAGAAAATTGGGAGCCTTGTCTAGTATCAGTTTTTAGTGGAAAAGTTTTCAACTTTTCCCCATTTAGTATAATGCTAGCTATAGGATTTTCATAGATGACTTTTATTATACTGAGAAGTGATCCTTCTATGCTGATTTTACTGAGTATTAATCATTAAAGGATGTTGTATTTTGTCAAATGCTTTATCTGCATTGATTGAAATGATCATATGGATTTTATCTTTCTTTCTGTTAATATGGTATATTATGTTTATGGTTTTGCATATGTTGGACTACCCTTGCATCTGTGGAATAAAGCTTACTTGGTTAAGATGAATAATCTTTTTTATATGTTATTGGATATGAGTCACAAGTATTTTGTTGAGAATTTTTACATCTATATTCATCAGAGATATTAGTCTGTAGTTTTTCTTTCTTGTCGTATCTTTATCTGTTTTGGGAATGAGGATGATGGAGGCTTCATAAAATGAATTTGGGAGGGTTTCTTCCTTTTGGATCTTTAGAAATAATTTGAGAAGAATAGAGTTACCTCTTCTTTAAAAGTTTTATAGAATTTGAAAGTTAAGCCATCAGTACCTGGGCTTTTCTTCATTGGCAGGTTATTTATTACTGATTCAATCTCATTCCTTGTTATGGTTCTGTTTAGGCTTTCTATCTCCACTGGAGCCAATCTTGGTAGATTGTATGTGTCCAGGAATTTGTCCATCTCATCCAGGTGTTCTTGTTTGTTAGCATATAGATGCTCACATATGGTATCCTCTAATGATGTTTTGTTTGTCTATTGTGTCCATTGTAATATTTCCTGAGTCATTGTAAATTTGATTTATCTGGTTCCTTTCTCTCTTCTGTTTAATTAGTCCAGCTAATGATGTGTCAATCTTGTCTATCTTTACAAAGAACCAGCTTTTGGTTTCATTTACTTTCTGTATAGTTCGTTTATTTTCTATTTCATTTATTTCTGCTCAAATCTTTATTATTTCTTTTCTCCTGGCATTTTTTTTTTTTTTATCTTTTGTTTTGTGGTTCCAATTCTCTGGGGCATGATGTTAGGTTTGCCACCTTTCCATTTTTTTCTTGTGTGCACTAATTACTATTAACTTCTCTCTTATGACTGCTTTTGCAGTGTCACATGGATTATGGGAACTTGTGCACTCATTATCACTTGTTTCAATGAATCTTTTGATTTAAGTCTTAATTTCTTCGGTAGTTGAGAACTCACTCAGGAGTAGGTTATTTAGTTTCCATGTTTTTGTATATTTTTTGAGGGTTTTTCCTGAAATTGATCTCTAGTTTAATTCTGTCATGATTGGAGAAAATGCTGGGTATAGTTTCTATGCTTTTGTATCTGTAAAGGTTTGATTTGTGCCCTATCATGTGGTCAGTCTTTGAGAGGTACCATGTGAGGATGAGAAAAATGTATATTTTGTGATTTTGGTTGAAAGTTCTATAAGTGTCTGTTAAGTCCATCTGGTTTATGGTATCATTTAGGTCCTGAATCTCTTTGCTTATTTTTTGTCTTATTGATTTATCTAAAGAAGATAATAGGGTGTTGAGGTCCCCAACAGTAAGTGCACTGCAGGATATCTCTCCTCTTAGACCTAGCAGTCTTTCCTTCACATATTTGGGTGCTCCTGAGTTGGGTGCATAGATATTAATAAACATTATATCTTCTTGATGAATTAGACCCATTACTATTATGTAATGCTCTTCTTTGTCTCTTCTTACAGTTTTTGCTTTAAAAACTATTTTTGTCTGAAATCAGTATCATGACTTCTGCTCCTTTTTGGTTTCCATTTTTGTGGAATATCTTTTTCCAGCCTTTCACTTTTAGTCTATGTGTGTCTTTATCTACCAGGTCAGTTTCTTGTAGGCAAAAGATGGAGGGTTTCTTTTTTTATCCATTCAGCTAATCCATGTCTCTTGATTGGAGCATTTAAACCATTAACAGTCAATGTTATTATTGCTATTTCCAGACTCGTCCCAACCTTTAGGTTGGTCATTTTCTTGGTTGTATTTCTTTCTCTTATTTCTGTCTGTCTTAAGTTTTCTTGGTCTAGGACTCCCTTCAGAATTTCTTGAAGAGCTGGTCTGGAGTTGGTAAATTATTTCAGGTTTTGTTTATCTGAGAATGTTTTTATCTTTTCTTCCCATATGAAGGATAATCTTGTCAGGGATAGTATTCTTGTTTGGAATTATTTTTCATTTAATACTTTGAGTATATTTCCCCATTGTTTCCTTGCTTGTATCATTCTGTTGAGAGGTCTGGTGTTAGTCTGATAGGATAGCCTTTGTAAGTAACTTTGACATTTCTCTCGTGCCAATTTTTGTATCTTGTCTTTGACTGTGGTTTTGGCCATTCTGGCTATGACATGCTGTGGAGAAAATCTTCTTGGGTTGATTGTATTTGGGGTCTTTTGTATTTCTTGAGTCTCGATGTTTGAATGCTTTCCTAGGTTTGGAAGGTTTTCTTCCAGGATTTCATGGAATATATATGGAATATATTTTCAGTGTCCTTGTTAGTTTCTTCCCCTTCTGGGATACCAATTATTTGGATAATTGGATGTTTAATGGAATCTAGTGTTTCTCATATTATGCTCACTTTTTTATTTTTGGTTATTTTTGCTATCTATTTGTTGACTTTTTTCTAGGCCAGAGGTTTTGTCTTCTACATCCAAGATTTGATCTTCTGCATGATCTAATCTTTTAATACTTTCAAGAGAGATCTTGATTTCCTGTATTACAGCCTCATCTCTAACAGCTCTGTTTGGTTCTTTTTATGGTGTCCATTTCTTCTTTCAAATTATGGAAGGACTTCCTCATCTCCTGTAGTTCATTGTCTTTTTTCTCTTGCCTCTTCTGGAGTTAATTTTCTCTTTTCTCTTGGATTTTGTTAAGTTTTGTCACTATGAGTATTTCTTACATTTCCACAAGTTCCATTGTGTTCCCTATGTATGATGAGGAATTGTAATTTTCCCTTGGAGAAGAGATATTTTCTTAGTTTCTCATATTTCTTGTGCCTCTATAGTGGTCTCTGATCATTTAATGAATCATACGATTTTTTCTAATTAGACTTAATTTTGAGCATTAAAAAGTGTGCAAGAAGATGTGATTCATGATCTCTTTGTAGCTCAGTCTCCCTGATGGTCATTCTCTAACCTGCACTTTTGTTGCTGGGACAAGGTGTTCCAAATGCCTCTAAGATTCTTGATGACAGATACACCTGGGGCTGAGCTGCAGTTTCAACTGAGAAAAAAAATTATGCACATTGCATGCTGCATTCTTTAGAAAACTATGTCTGTGATGAGCAGGAGAGAGTGGAGGTTCCAAGGAAGTCTCTGGCCTCAGTCTTCATTCTCACTTCTGCCACCCAGCTCCTACTTCTCTTATAAAGACCCTTGCGATTACATTGAGAGCACACCAAGATAATTCAGGATTAGTTCTCCAACTCAAAAACATTCAAATAATCAAATCTACTAAGTCTGTTTTTTTTTTCATATAAAGTAACATATTTATAGTTTATGAAGATTAGGACATGAGCATCTTTGGGAGGCCATTATTCAGCCAACTCCCTCCCCACAGGTTAGAATTCTATTCTGCTCTTTACTACCTAGCCAAAGATAAAATATTCTTAAACTCACACAATATATATTTGTTTGGTAATCACTGCAAAGCTGTTCGCTAATTTTTCATGGGAAGCCACAGATTGCTAGGATGCAAATCCTGGCTCCACCAGTTGCCAGGTGTTTGCATTTTCCCATGTTCTCTTAAACCCTTCTTTGCCCCAGTTTCCATTTTGTAAAGTGGTCCTTGTGGTAGAATCCCCTTAAAAAGGTTTTGGTGATGACTGAATGAAATCCTGTAAGTAAAGGGCTGAGAAAAACATCCAAAGCATGCAGTGCTCAGCCCGCCTTCGCCAATGCTGCAGCTGTAACTGCTGTTATGACTGGTGTTCTTCTGATGAGCCTGCTTGAATTGTGACATGTTCCTTTGGCCAACTTTTAGATGTCATCTTCCCTTAAGTTTCACAGTCTATGTGATTATTTGGGAAAGGGAGTGAAGTTGTTAGTTTCCTTTGGAGGTTTCTTTCTTTGGTGTTACAGTGAAGCAGAAGAGGTAGACAGTTTAAAAAAGCCTTGACCCAGAGTTCCCTCTGTTCTAGTGGATCGTTAATAATACTACTAGTGCTCACTTGTGTGTTCATTATTCTTCTCAAAGCCTTTTTAATCTATTATCTTATTCAATGACAGTGTGTACACCTATGTTATAGGTCACTTTTGAGGACTTCAGAATCCTATCCTTTCTGATTTTGGCAAACACTTGAGGCAGGGGCCTATGAAGTGAATCCACATGCAAAGGGTCACCTATTTTAGTGAATGAAGTTCTGAACTGTATACTCTGAGTTTCCTTTCAACTGACTGAACCAACAGCACTTAGGGAAATAGGTGTAAAAGATCTAATCAATCTCAGGTTTGTTTGTGTTTCTTGATTTTCTTTCTTTCCAAGGCAATCAGTGGAAGGGAAATAAGCTGCTCATTGGGGTGTATAAAGCTGTACTTAAAGGCTTTCTCTTCAGAGCCAGATTTTCAGAGCTTTTTCTTCCCAATTCTCTTCAAAGGTAGCAAAATATAAATGCATTCAGCACACATACTGTCAGGGTTTTTGTGAAGCCAGTGGAGAGAACATCTTTGTAAGCACTGCCATCCACTCCCAAGGATAGGAAAAACGTGCAAAAGTGGAACTAGTTTTCACCTAGATTTCCTATATTGTTTTCTCTCTCTTTTTTTATAATTGCCAGAGGGCAATTTCCAGAGACAGAGAGAGGGAGTATATATATGCCTGGCATGTTTTTCTAGCCACTGAGACTGCGATTGGAACTGTGCAACTGGTCATGAAAAATCTGGTTGCCTTAACCACTAGACCATGGAGCCGGCCCCTTATATTATGTGAATACTGACCAGAATTGATGAGAAGGTCATGTGTGTTTGAAGGTGGGAAAATTCTAGATTAATGAATATTCAGAGTTAATAAAGTAAAAGAAAGTAAAATACACACACACACACAGTGAAAAATGTTTTTGTTCTAGTTAACAGCACTTGAAAACTGAATATCAAGGGTTGCTTAAAATCTGACCAAAATGTAAGTGTGATTTGAATTGAGAATTGTGAATCCCTAGCTGTTCAGTAATGAATCTTTTTAAGGCTGTAAAAACAAAGAATAGGAGCAACTTAACCTCTTTAAAACGTTTTCATTTACAGTGTCATAGTTCAAGTGGTAAACACGAGATCTATTCATATACCTGTGCATTCAAGCATCTGCTTGTTCCATAGCAAATATTTATTGTGTGCTTCTCTGTTCCAGGCGTGATGCCTGGGTTGGGGTGCGAGACAGTTTCTTTACCCTCTGAGGTTTACGTTTTTAATTTACAAAAGTGCTCTCCAACCTGCTCTTTAACAGGTCTTTCCTGTTATTCTTTCAACACTTTCTCACTAAATTGCAGGTCCTAATGGATTAGCTGGGCTTTATCTCAATAGGCAAACAGTTTTGTTTTCCTGGCCATGTTCTGCCTTTGAAATTTTCCTGACTTCCTTTCCTCCTTGCTTCCCATGGAACTTAAATCAACAGGTATCCTCAACATGGTGCTTCCTGGCCCTTGGACCCTGTCTATGCGGCCTGTTTGCTAGAACAAAAACTTCTGCTTGTTTGAGAAAACGATGAGGGCCCTAGGAAAGGCATATTCCTGATGTTAGATGTTGAATTGGAGATTTGCAGAATGACATGGGATTGGTTTAAATCCATAAATTTGATTCCTTCTAAATTGGTGTTCAAATGTATATTTACACAGATGTTCAGAGGCTCTGAAATAGGCTCTTTATAAAGCCCCAGATTCTACATGGAATTATAGATGTTTATGTGCTCACACCTGTGGAAACAGCCACGTACTAAAGTATTAAAGTCAGAAAGATACTTAAAACTTCCAGTGGCTTCTTTGGGGGGCTTTAATTTTAAAAATTTAAGTAAAGTGCTTCTATTTCTATTTGGTTTCTAAGGACTCTCAGCTTGTATAATAAATAGCACATATATGTACTAGTGATAGATCTTCCTTACACCTAAATTAGGTACTAACATAATCCTTATTTTACTGGAATAACAAAAACTGAAGCAGACATAGGGGAAAGAAATATTTTGAGTTATCTAAAAATAGGGCATGTAAGTATCCTGAAGTCAAACACATAATAAAGGGTAAAACTGAGATTTGAACAGGTATCCTCTGAATCACAATGATTCCTGTCAGTCAAGAAGGGTGAGGTTATACTATGAAAAAAACCCACAAAGCTTATGACTTGAAAGGTCTGTTTCTCATTCATGCTGTGTATCAGTTGTGGTTCTTTACGTCATGCCATCTTCTAGCTGGGACCAACCTCAAAGAGCAACTGTCCCCTGTACTATTGCTAGAGGCGACGTCAGCAGAAGAGTGTGGTAAAGCACTAACTGGTTCTAAAAACTTCTGCCCAGAAGTGACATGAGTTCTTTTTGTACATATCTGATTGACCAAACCGAGTCACAGGGCCACACAGGGCAGGGAAGTACAGTCTGACTGTTTTCCTAGAGCATGGACAGCCTGACCTGCATCACTAAGGATGCACCTGCAAGACCAGCCCCTACCTAGGCTCAGGTCCACTCTGCTCTGAGGCTCGGTCTAGTCACAACTTTGATAGGGAGAAGGTTTGCTGAGGAAGGTTATACTTGTGGATTTCTTTTTAGAAATAAGACCTTTGTTGAATTTGGTAAAGGAATTCATTTTAGAGATTAGCACTGGAAGCTGGAATAGGCTATCTGATCAATAGGGCAAAAACCAGAGGAAACAATCTAATTCAAAGCATGTAGGAGAAAGGATTTGGAATGAGGGGGGGGGGTCTCAACTCAACAGGTGTGAAAGTGAAATAAATCCCTTATGGCCGCAATTTCATTCATTTATCTATCACACATGTGAGCACTCACTATGGGCCTATCAAATGAGCTAGGCACTTTTGCAGATTTTTAAAATGACATTGTAATGGTGAAGAAAATATTGGTATACCCATTTTATAAGTGAGAAAAATGAGGTCCAAGGAAGCTTTGGTACTCATCCAGTACCATACAACTATGAAACGAAGAAGCCAGTATCCAAATCCATTAGGTCTGACTTCTGAGTCCACTTGCTTAAATAAATACTGCTCTCTAAGCTCAAATTTATTGTCTTAAAGAAAATAGTAAGGCTAGGAAAGCAGAATTTATGTAAATGATAACATTTGTCAACATGTGTAAAGTGAGTTTGCCACTAACTGGCTCACAGATGGTATAAAATTTAATTGGTTGCTACTCCTTTTCTTCTACAATAACTTTCTCTGCACTGTAAAACAGCAGGTATTTGCAAAATCATTGAAGTTGTTACTGTTTTCATATTTATTAGAATCTTTTTCTTTTTTTTCCATTAGAAGTACCCAGATCTTGCTTTAGTTTATTTTCATGCTTTATTTAGATGGTAGTCTTAAGTGAATCATTCCGGATATAATTGGCCATTTTGAAATAGATCATGATAATCAGTCAGATCTGTGTTTTATAGCAGCTTCTATTTTTTTTCACGACTATCTCAAAAAACTCTAATTGGAGGTAGAATTACAAAACATACACTATATACTTTCACTTTGAAAAAATATGAAAGTGAAATCTTAGTTTGTGAGCTTTTTATGAAAACCATAGTGATTTTTAATAATGAAATTTGAAATTTTCACTCATTTATGTATTTACACACAGTTTCTGTTGTCATTTTAAACAAATATATTTCTACAGTCATATTGGTAGCTGTTTTTGTTTGTTTGTTTGTTTTGCCATAGGGCAGATGTACTCACTTGTGAGAGAGACTGAGAGAAGGAAAGAGAGAGTGGGAAAGTGAGAAATCACTCCCTAAGGGATGGCCATGCTGCAATCCCTTTTCCTTCATTCTCCTCTTAGGATTTTGGGTATGCATGCACACAGGTTCGGTGTGATTTTTCAAGCTATCAGGTCCAGTCACAAACCATGGTCAGCCACATGGGAATACACCACCTTCACCACCATACAAATTTTGGTCCTAGTGGGTGTATTCTGACTATAAAAAAGAAAACATAGGTAAATTCCAACATTCAGTGTCTGGCCTATGTAGGTGCTTGAATATCTCCAGATCACTGACATTATCATTTTATTACTGATACCACACAATTTAGCCCTATGTGGAAGGTCAGGTGCCTTGGTGATTTGGAGAGACATGAGCTCATAGGTTCTGTTACATCTTTTCTCCTCTTACTTGCCACAATTCCTTCAATGCATGCCATGCCCATGTTTTTCCAGCATTCCTTATGTACTCGTATATTGTAGCTTACTGGGAACGAACCATACATCCTAGAGTGCATAATACTTACGTGGGTGATGGCCCTAATATCCTGGTGCTTCAGAGAACTACTTTCTAGAGAGCAGAATAAGGAGACTAAGGATTAGAATGATTCACTGTGTCTCACACTGCCCACAAGTGTGGGCTTAAGGTGAAATTCTTATTTTCTTAAGCTTGTTTATTTTGTGAGCAAGAGACAAAGGAAAGAGAGCAGGAAATACCCTTGACAGAGTCTTAACATATCATAATCTTGCCTGTTGCCTTCTAGCCAGCCAGGCCCACAGGTGAAGCCTGCATGTTCAGGTCAACCTAAGACCCAAACCCAGGTCTTCCCATATGGTTCCAGGCATTGCACAGTGGCATCCTGCCACTTGCACCATGGCAGCTGGGCCAAAGTGGATTATTTTAAGGAGTCTATATCCTGACTATATTCACTTGGTTCCATTTGAAGTGTATGTTTTTTGTTGCTAGTCTTTATTTCCATTTTTAAATACTGCCTGACTATGCCTGAATCATATTTTTACCATTTATTATTTTCTTCTACTCTGTGCCTCCAATTTCAACCTCCTCTTTGATTTTTTTCCCTTTATCCTTTAGGTTGTTTGATATTCTTTGCATCTGAGCTTTAATTGTGTCTTTTAGCTCTGTTTGTATCTGTTTATGATCAATTTCTATCTCTATCTCATTTACATGAAAGAACTTACTTGGTGTATAAAGAGGTGACATACATATCACCTCTCTTAATCCCCAAACCTATGGTATTTCTTTTCAGCTGATTTTGGATTCACCCATCCCAACATCCCACTATAGTAACATAACTAACTGTCCAAGTTTACTACAACTAAAGGTGATTTCTGGGACACAACACTTCCCATTTTTAAGTGGAAATTCCTGTGCAAACTAGGATAAGCTGATCACACTGCACTAGAGACAACACTACCAAGGTTTGAGTTGGCTTGAGAGATGAAACCCATTTCCTACTACTCTTTGACCAGAGCTTCCCATGGGTATGCCATAATAGGTTACAAGTGGGAGGTGTACTCTGTTGTTGCTTCTCTTGGTTTTCAGAGTAGCTGGATCTCTGAGCCAGTCTTTCTTTGCAAGGAGACTTAGACATTTACTCCAAGTATTGATAAATACGATATTACTTTTCAAATAATTATTTTTTATTTATTATAATTGTTGTTTTTTTAAATTTTGCTATAGGGTACAGGCGCTCACCAGAGAGAGACAGAGAGGGAAAGTGAGAAAGCAAGCCATCAGGTCCAGGACTTGAACTGTGGTCAGCCATATAGAAGTCCAGTGCCTTAATCACCATGTTACCTGCTAACCCTGATTAATATAACATTCTACATGTTCTATGATGTTAAAAAATATGTGTGGACTATGCCTTGTGAGAAAGTACCTAACAGAGCATATTACATGTAAGTGAATCTATCGCTTTTTGGTGTTAATTAGAAGATAGTGGATTTTGTTTCAAATTCCATTCAGAATATTCCACATTTAAACGTTATTTTATATATTTTTTGAACATATACATGTTTTACAAAAGTGTATTCATTTAAAACATGACATTTTCCTGCAACTTGAAGTGAAACTAGAAGACTGGGTATATTTATGGTGAGCTGGGTATCATGACATACTGCTGTCTGAATAGAAAGTTTATTTCTCTAGCAACAATATATTTCAGAACAAATGCTTATCTCTGAATCATTCATTTAGTGTGAATGAAATAAAATGGAATAAAATGTTTGTAGTCTCACATATACTTGGAAAACAAATGTCTTGACTTAACCTTGATGTTTATTTTCTACAAATCTCTGATGTTATTTATTTATTCATCACTGGGATAATTTTCTTCCTGTCATGTTATTCTTTCTTGTGTACCATAGAACTCTAAATCAATTAAGATATGCTGATGTTAGTCATCTAGAGCCAGTAGAATTATGGAATATAAATGACAGTTGAATTTGTTAAAGATAATGTATTAACATTGTATACCAGCTACATTGATGAATTATAGGAGGATTTCACTTTGTCAGGTAAATTTATAAATAACTCTTAAGAGTTTCCACATATCAGAGAACACCTGTATTTCTTCAAAATCAAATCATTGAGGATTCAAATGATGAAAATACTTTCTGTTTCCAAATTTCTATTGTGTATACCTTTAGTACAATAAGCTCATGATGAAATTAGTTTACAAAATATGAATGTTTAATTATGATTTTTGTTTTTACCATTATAGTGTCATATCTAATTAAACTCACTAGCAGAGAGATTTTATCAGCCATTTTATCTTTCACAGCAGGGTCTTGATAAAACTGTACTTTTCTGATGTGGAAGAATACCCTTCCTACTTACCTCTCCCTGTTGTCCCTCTGACTTTCTGGTATCTACTATTGCTCTCTCTACTTCTGCCATAGAGCTAGAAGACACTTGGTATATTTTAAGCTGGGACATACAGTGTTTGCCTTTCATATATGTGGATTATTTTACTCAGCATTGTATCTTCTAGGCTCATCCACTTTGTGTTTAATCATAGGATCTCATTATTTTTCATGGCTGATTAATATTTCATTGTGTATATGTGCCACATCTTCTTAATCCATTTACAAAAAATGGCATTGCCAATCTAATATATACCTCAAAAAAACAAAAGAAGAAACTTTATAGAAAAAATATTGAAAGCACACAACATAATATAATATTCTTTGTTGAAGATGATGAATATGCTAATATCCTTGATTTGATTATACACATCGTAGGCATGCATTGGAAATGATTCTATACCCCACAAAGATGTACAATGATTATATATAAATCAGAAATTATAATGAAAATGAATAAATACTATATTACTTAGATGTATACTATGCCTTTGAAGGCATTAAGCATTTGTATTTTGTTAAAAATTTGCTATAAGGCACATGCACTTGCCAGAGAGAAAGGCACAGAGAGAAGGAAAGTTAAAATGTACCCTCCTCAGGGGAGATGGTCATGATTCAATTCTTTCTCCCCCATTCTTCTCTAGGGATTTGGGGTATACTGGCACATGTGCTCAATGTGTTCTTTAAGTCACCAGGTTGGGGACTTGAACCTTGCAGTTGACCATGTGGGATCCAGCTGCCTTAGCCAATATATTACCAGCTGGTCTATAGTATTTTTCATTTTAGTAAGAAAAAAATGGAAAAGTTAAGGTGCTGATGAGTGCAGAGTTAGAATTTTACCTCCTTTTTCCTCAGTCTGGTCTTCCCGTTTGTGATTCTGCCTTACATTCGAGAAAATAAATTGTGGAATTTTGGTAAAAGATGCTCTAATTAGGTCTATGCATATATTCTGAATAACATGAAGACTGTAGTTAAAATTATACATAATTCCTGGATTTGCCCTCTAAGAATCTCTTGTCTGGAACTCAGGTAAGAATGTTCAGAAATCATTTGCTATAACTTGCACTGAGGGAAAATGCCTGGTTTCCAGGCATATTGTGTTTCTGACTGATTCTTATTTGTAAGCATTCCTTAGTTTTTTCCTTTGTTATGTGATACTTTTTCAAATTAAAATATATGTATGGGGACCAGCAGTTGACGTGATGGCTATGTCGCTGGACTCCCATGTAGTCAACCACGGTTCAAGTCCCAGACCCAGTGGCTTAAACTCACGCCAGGCACATGTGCATGCGTGCCCAAGATTCCGAGAGGAGAATGGAGGAGAGGGGATTGTGGCGTGACCATCCCCCCTGGGGGGTGATTTCTCGCTTTCTGTCTCTATGTCTCTGTCTGTCTGGTGAGCGCACACTCCCTATAGCAAAAAAACTGTCAAAACAAAAAAGAATTACAAAAATTAAAATATATGTACATAATAAGCACTTTCAAATAAAAGTCATTTTTATAGGAATATAGACCATAATATCTAGTTAATATGGTGTTGCATAAAATCAGGGTATTTCAGTGTTGAAACTTGGACATTATTTCATTCTTAGTTATATATATCACTATTTCTGCAATTTTCCTTAAAGTCACATGATCATTCAAGTGTGAACTTACCTTCTGTTTATCTCTGAAGACAATTTAGAGGACTTAGTTAAAATAATATTTGGTCCATGTGTTATATCCATATGTAAAGATCCTCAGTTCATTGATTCATATAAGATATATTAATTTAAATAATTTAAGTTTATGGAACCATATAATACATTTTATTATCTACTTACATCTGAATTATTTTCAGAGAGATAATTGACATACTATTAGAAAGTTAAAACTAGCATTCTCATTTGAATAATCAAATTACAGATACTGATTTCATTGAGCTGGATTTGAAACTATAGATATATTTGCCAATTTGCAATTAGAAGAGGTATTAGCCTTTGCCATTCCTGAAAGAAATAAAAGAGATATTGCTAAATGCAATTGTTTTGAAGACCAAAATAATTACATGGATCAAACAGGAATGATGACTATTTTAAAGTACCTGCCATTATCTTAAAGCTTTCTTCAATAGAAAACTTGAAAGAAACAAATCAAATGCCACAGATAATTTCTAGGTTCACTAATTAATGATAAGAATTCCTGCTTATTAATGTACCAGTAAATTGATTCAGTTATTTCTGGCTATGAAACATATTAATTTAAAACATCTTCACTTTAGTAAGAGAGTGAAGTTATTTACTATTATTCTTCTTGGGCATATACAATAACGTAAAATTCTGTTTATTCTCCAAATGACATGGTGTCGATGGATGCAACAAGCATTTGAACAAGTGTTCATTTGTATTGCGTTCATTTTGTATTACTGAAAACATCCTGTGTTTCCAGGCTTAAGTGCACTTTGGCATAGGTTTGTCTTTAGAAAGGGAATAAAGCATAGCGTTTGTCCTTAAGAGACGCCTTACCCTCAACACTTTAGTCTAGTGGGAAAAAGAGACCATTCCTTAGAGTTTCAAGATGGAGGTATATGAAAGGTATTTTATGAAAAAGTATACAATCCATTCTATAGATAGATAGGGTTGATGGATAGGAAATAGGTTGAACTCAGACTCCTTGAAAAAGATTGTGCTTAATCTTTAACTCATCAAACCAAATAAAAAATACAGAATGGGTTATCTCTGTGGCCTGGTGGTTAAGGCAGCTGGATCTCACATATGCATTCAAGCCTCAGATCCAGCAGCTTGAGAAATGCGCACATGCGTGAAACCCCTCAATCCTGACAAGAGGGAGAAACGGAAAAGGAAGGATGGCAGTGTGACCATATCCCCATGGGGAGCATGGGGAGAGGGCGTTTTCTCCTCTCCTTATTTCTCTGTATCTCTGTCTTTCTCTTGGGAGCATGTATGCCCTCTAGCACAAAATAAAGTACAGAGGAGAAGAACATTTATTCTAGGTAGGGGAACAAAATGATGTGCAAACATATATGGGAAGATGCAATATTCAGAATTTCAAGGACTTCAGTATTCCTGGATGTTGAAATTATTAAGGCAGGTAGGTACAAATAGCCTGGAGGGAAGTAGGGCAGCAGACCTGGGGGACCTTACGTTCCATCCTAAGTAACATCTCTTATATTTAAAAGGCATATCATATCGTCATCAAACCATTTAAATCAGGAAAGGAATATTGCTGGGTGTGTTTTTAATAAAAATCACTCTAAGACAGTGTGGAGAAGGGACTAAAGGAGGGGAAAGAAGTGGAAGCGGTGTGATTGTAATCACTTTGAGAAATGGAAAGGTCATGATTCTAGGTGAGACCATGGGAATGTAAAGATATAAATGGATTTGAAAATGACTTAGGAAGTTAAATCAACTGGACATGGTTCATTAATTAATTAATCTATTTATATTTTTTAGAGGATTTTTTTGCCTTAGGGTACATGTGCTTGCCAGAAACGGCTTAGGGCACATACACTCACAGAGATAGAGAGAAAGAGAGACAGACAGACAGACAGACATAGAGGGAAAGTGAGAAATCACCCCTCAGCAGGGATGGCTACACCACAATGCCCTCTCCTTCATTCTCCTCCTAGGATCTTGGGCATGCATGCACACATGCCTGGCATGATTTTGAAGCCACCAGGTCCAGGACTACAAACTGCAGTCAACCATGGAGAGTCCAGTGACATAACTGCTACACCATATCCTGGCCCCTGGTGCAGAATGGGGGCAGAGTAAAGGGAAAAGAAAGGAGTCTAGGAAATTGTTCTACTTGGGTGATTGGTGGGAGGTAATATTGCTAGAACTGGAAGGTCAGAGAAGCAACAGGCAGACAGAGGGGGTTCTAGATGAGGGCTCTTTTCTGATATGTGAAGATGAATTCTGTATAGAATGAATACATCACACGAATTCTTACATTTGAACTGGGAAGACATGTAAAAATCATCATGGTCAAAGATCTCTATTCTCTCAGACCTTGAGAGAGCAAGACAAAATTACAAAGCACCCCAAAATTTCTGGTTACATTTTACTAAAAATATAAAATTTCAAGTATGGTTTTATTTATGCTTTATCCTTCACTACACATGTAAATTTTCTTTGAGTTTTCTGGGTCTTGCTCATCATTGCATATTCAGAGCCTGTGTATCAAGTATCCACTGGTACCCTGGTAATGTTTGTAGAAGGGAAATGGAAAGGAGAATACTTTCTGTCAGCTGAAATATGTTATATGGGTCTACACTGTAGGTGGTCATAATTTAGAACAATTTGTCAATCTTGGACAAGGCAAGGGACACTTGTAAAAGGATGGGATTTTATTAGTGAGTAGGGGAAGCCAGCTTTCCAGGATAAGAGAACAAAAGGGAAGGCAACAACAACCATGGTTGTCCATGAACATGAGGGTGTATCTCTGACTGGAGTGGGGGTATGATGGAGCTGAACATGGACAGCAGCTAGTGAGAGAAGGTATGGCCTGTGTGTGAAGTGCCTAGAGGGACCAGCAGGTAGTGTGGTGATTAAGACATTGGACTCCCACAGGGCCGACCTTAGTCCAAGACCAGGACTTGGTGGCTTAAAATTAATACCAAGTGCATGTGTATGTGCCCAAAATCTTAGAAGGAGAATGGAGGAGAAGGGATTGCAGCGTGGCCATACCCACAGGGGATGATTTCTCATTTTCTCTCTCGCTGGCATATGTACAAGACCTGTGATAAAAAACTATAAATAAATAAATAAATAGCCTAGAAAACTAGAGGGATTTAGCTTTGGTATAAAAATAGGAAGGGGGCTAGCAGGTGGCATGGTAGCTAAGGTGGCTGGATTCCCACATGACCAACTGTGGTTCAAGTCCCGGTCTTGGTGACTTTGAAAATTATGCCAGGCACATGTGCATGTATGCCCAAAATCCTGAGAGGAGAATGCAGGAGAGTAGATTTTGGTGTGGCCATTCCCCTAGGGGATTATTTCTCTCTCCCTCTCATTGTCTCTGTCTCTCTCCTCTCTGGTGAGTATATGCACCCTATGGCCAAAACCTAAAATCCATCCATCCATCCATACAAATGGTAAAAAGCATGGTTTGTGGCAAGGAGAAATAGACTGATATAATAGACTGATATAATAAGTGATATAATCAATGACAGGATAAATAGTACTGTTTCCTTTCAATCTATCTAAGTTCCTTTCTTTTCATCTATAGAATGTTGAAACTATCCAGCCTCATTATTTTGGGAGGCATTCCTTCCCCTGCTCATTCTAATATTAGCTCCCTAAAAGGCAGGTCTTCACAGCTTTACCTTGTCCTTCCACACCCCAAGTTCCCTTAAGGACTCCTCTTAGTGCCAACATTCTTGGAGAACCCACTAGCATCAATCCATTTCCCTTGACCCAGACTTGTCAACATCTACCAACTCCCTGCCTAAATAACAAAATTCCTTGAAGATCCAGAAAGCCCAGAGACTGGTATTAATATTTATTAAGCTCCCAGGATAAAAACCTTATGATGGGAATTCTGCCAAGGGTGTCAATGATAAACCAGACTTTTTCTGTTATAAGCAGTGCCTTTAAGGAAGGAGTTTGTTGAGCAAGTGAAGCTAGAATACTATATAAATTTATTTTCTAATTTAAATGTGCTTAGGGCATTTTCTCAGGTTTGTTTTTTCCAATGAATAATTTTATTGCTCTATTTGTATTTATAATATCTATTGGGTCTTTTTCTTTTATGGACCGATTGTTTTCAAATGCTCTCAAAGTAAATCTTACAATATAACTTTCAGTCTATGAATATTCAGCTTCAGTGTAAGCATTTCATTTTGATATTGATATGTTGAGATTGTTCTGTATTTCTTTTTTTGCTTATAAAAATTGACACTACTTGTAATGATCCTTGTCTGAGTGACTGAAAATATAGTCTTTTTCTCACTGTGTATCTGCTGTGATTATTCTTTGCATTTTGGATGTTGCCACCTGTGTACTCTGCCTTTTCTGCTCTTTCTAATCCATCTACTCTATTAAATCTGTGCTCTTGGGGCCAGAAGGTGGCATGGTGGTTAAGGTGTTGGACTTCTACATAGCCAACCATGGTTCAAGTCCAGACTTAGTGGCTTGCTTTCTCACTTTCCTTCTCCCTGTCTTTCTCTAGTCAAAATTAAATTATAATAATTAAATTAAATTAAATTAATAATTCTTTTAAAAATAATTTAAAAAGAAAACAAATCTGTGTTCTAGAGTCATCTGTTCACTGATTAGCAGTGTTCTCAATAGCTGTACTTTCCAACCAGCTAAGAATCCCTCTATGGCCTTATATGCATTTGACCATGTGTTCAATGTGCCCTAGGTTAACGTAATTTGAAGGCATTTTTTTATCACAGGTCTAAATTTTGGTAATCAGTTTTAGCACTTACCACTGATCTATATAATTGTGTTTTGTTTTTGTTTTTAAATAAAAGTTCTGTTATTTTATAACTGCTTTGTGGTCAAAAAACAATCAGCATTCTAAATAAAACTCCTGTATAGAAAATAGAAAGTAGGAACATCAAAGAAAGACATATATGCACAGGGGAGGAAAGGATAAATACAGTCCTTGAGCTCAGAGATCTATTATCTAGCTCACCTAGCTTATCATTTATTCACCCTCAACTGTGTTCTCAGAGACAACAGAAAACAGAAAGCAATTTCTACAGGAAATGAAGAAAATCATGTGCATATTTTTATAGTCTGATCTATACACAATAGTGAAGAAAAATAGAGAAAAATATTTAATATATATTCTACCTAAAATATTTCACTATTGAATTGGGATTTGAATTAAACATATTGCTTAATATACAGACTACTTACCAGAGTGCTAGTGGACTATGTGTGTTTTGGTATTAAATATCACTACTTATTCTAAATGTTTCAGGAACATTTTCAACACTCGTAGAATTAAAAAATAAAAAGAAATTTCTTATTTCTATTACCTTACAAAAACAAAACAAAACAAAACAAAAAAACAAAGCAACACAAAAGACTTCCCTGAATGGTCCAAGATAATTAGTGTTTGATAGCTTGCTTTCTCATAGGGCTCCCAAACAATCAGTTACCAAGGTTAAATAAATAAATAGTCAATGAACAAATACTTGCAATAGCTGTTGTCCTAAGGCAATACAGCTTTGACATCAATGTTTTAACTCTACTTCTTACAAGGCTTTTGTAAATAGCAGTGTTTGCATTGTTAGGGAATAAGGTGCTATACTTCCCCAAAGTAAGAGACATAATTGCATTGTTAGGGAATAAGGTACTATTCTTCCCCAAATTAAGAGACATAATGTGAATTCATTGTCTGATACTGTTTCTGGTGCTTTTCTAAGTCCTCTTGGCACTGGATTTTCAATGATGGTCAGAAAGGAAAGTGTCTTTGTTAAAGAGGTCTTGTTCCTGCTGTGTTACCAGAGATAAATCATTATTTAATAATTCGGTGGATATACTCTGTCTCTTTTTCTGAATTCCTCCTCTTCCCCTCACCTTTCTGGTAGTTCTCCCTGGGAGATTTCTCTTTCATCTTTTACCTCCTGTTTCTTCCTCCTCACACTTACCCAATCTAATTCTGCCAACTATTTCTAAGTTGTTGATCCCGGGTGGGCTATTATCTTGTCCTTTGTAGCGGGATCGAACTCCTGCATTCTCCTTTAGTCACATACCCAAGGGCCTAAAACACTTTTAAATTCAAACCCCTATTTTTTTTTTCAAATCTGTTTCTCTATCTCTATTTTCTATTTATGTCAGCTGTAAGGAGTTTCTTCAGCACACTGGGATTTAAGCCTGGGAAATATTTTGTATATTCCCACACCCCCCATCCCTAACCCCAGTCCATCACATCAGTTTTCTAATTGATAAACGTGTTCTCTTTCAGAGCCTCACATCATTCTTGTCCTTATGTTGTGTCTTCCTTAGTTCACTGCATTGACCTACTGGTTTTCCTCTGTCCGCCTCCCCTCCAGTTCAATAGCTGATAATGTCTAACTCGTTTTAGTGAAGATCCATACGGATCTGATTAATAGCTCCCTATTGCCTATGAAATAAAATATTCTTGAATTTCAAGTTCTTCCATGCCCTATCCCCATAAATTTTGCAGCCTCGAATATAGTAATTTCTGTGGAATAAATATCTGCACCATGGTTGGTTTTAAGCAATCAGCAACTTAATGTTCATTCATGAGCTTGCTCCACTTACTCCTCTCCACTACTTCTTCCTTCCACACCTCCCTCCTTCCCAGCCCAGCTCATCTCCTTCCTGTTTTGGTAAAAATGATTTCTGATCATTTTCTCTTCTGTCTGAACCAGAAGGAGGTGGTTTATAATACAATTGCTGGCCTTATGATTCTTGATTGTTCTTGGTCTGAAGTTAGTTCTTAACTAGTATCAGTAATTTACAGTTTCTCATGTCCAGAGTGTCATTTGTTTGATTTTGCTGTAGACTCTCTGATGTCCTTCTGATCTTGCATTTCACGGAGATGCCTGCTGTCTCCTTTCAGCTCATGGGTATGGCAGTAGGTATGGTAGTAAAGGAACTGAGTCACGTGTTTACCCTCAGCGCTGTTCTGAGTCATAGCTGGCCTGATGGATGGTTTGTGTGGTGTTCCAGCAGGGGGCCCAGATCTGGAGGGGACCTGCCTCCAGTGTTTACCAGTTTTAAAGAACACATTCAGAGATCTAGCAGAGAAAGACACACATTTACTTACTAGGGAAGCTCCACTGACTGACAGTATGTGGAGAATGGTCCAAGTCCTCAATGAAAATAGGCTCAGATTACAAACATTAAGAACAAAGCATGCAAAGACCAGCAGATGGTGTAATGGTTATGTCACTGGACTCCCACGTAGTCGACCACAGTTCAAATCCTGTACCTGACAGCTTACACTCACACTGGGCACATGTGTGTGTGTGCCCAAAATCATGAGAGGAGAATGGAGCAGAAGGGATTGTGGTGTAGCCATGTCCCACTGGGGGCTGATTTCTCACTTTCTCCCCTCTTTCTCTCTCTCTGTCTCTCAAGCAAAAGCATGTGCCTTAGCAAAATCTCTCTCTCAAAAAAAAAAAAGAGGCATGCATAAATCAAGCAAATACATACATTATTTAGGGCTTTCAATACCAGACCAGCTTATCAATGGGTAGAATCAGCAGAATATGTCTGGGTTTAATGCCTCTACTTTTGTGATGCTTACTGTGGAGACCATGAGGCATACCTCCAGAACAGTCCTGGCCACGGCCAGTCCATGAGATAAGGGAATGGTCACGAAGGTCTCATGAGGTCCAGCTGGGCTCAGAGAAATAGGAGGAAGAGAGCAGAGGAGGTGAGCTCAGGTATGGACTTTACCTCACATAGGCATGGTGCCAGCATAATCACACAGGACTTGGTGCTCACAAGAACCTCTGGAGTGTTATGCTCTGTGGCCACTGTCCTAAAATTCATAATAATTTCACCTCTGACTTTTTATGAGGGAGGCTGATGAAATGATGCAGCTACTTGGGGCCTAGCTCACATGTCATCCACTTTTCCTCATTTGCTTCATTCCCAGGACTGGTTCTGAGCCACCCATACTCCTGGGTTCTTCCTGGCCTTCCTCTTCTCATTCCCACCTGCTGCCCACTGTCCACAGCAGGAGCCTGGGCACAGGAATGCAATTCCTGGGGAATCTCAAGTCAAGGCATCGTGGATACCCTCCCAGCCCCAGACTGGCAATAATATGGAATGTTTGCTAGGAGATGTAGCAGGGAGGATCTTCTTCCCACCTTCCCACCTCATGCAGATAAGTAGCCCCTCCCAAGATCTTCCACCATAGGTTGGAACAGTGAGTCTGTGGGGAAGGGGAGATACTACACCTGGTTTGTTTCCCCACCAGGGGCTGGAATGCACAACATGCAGGTCAAACTCCTGGAGAGAAAGGGACCCCTACAGGCATCCGGTGACTTGTACAGGTGCAAAGTTGTGGTGCAAGGTGGGTAGTGCACTCGCTGGAAGTATCCCTTTGCTTAAAGGAATCCGATAGTGAATATCAAATAAAATGTAGAATGGCAAATGTAGAGAGAAGGAAAGGTAGAAAAGATAAAGCTTTATATATAGTACCTGTTTAATGAACTTTTCCCTCTGCATTCTGAACAAGGGGCCCTTCAACTTATGTAGCTGTTCTTGTAGTTCTGGTCAATCTTTCATTTTTCTTGCATACTTTATTCCTACCTCTTCTCTGCACCCCAAAATCAGATTCATTTCACAGATGTGGCACTTTCCACAAAGCAGTAGGAAATTTTACCTAAACTCCTAAAGGAAAACAGGATAATTCTGTTTGGTAGTGGTTAAGAGTCTAGATTTTAAAATCAGACTA
Source organism: Tupaia belangeri chinensis (assembly GCF_000334495.1). Taxonomy (NCBI): domain Eukaryota; kingdom Metazoa; phylum Chordata; class Mammalia; order Scandentia; family Tupaiidae; genus Tupaia; species Tupaia belangeri. The sequence continues at coordinate 466,186 of NW_006160058.1, forward strand.
TTGGATTCAAATCCCAGTTGTGTAATTTATTAACTGCTATATGACTTTGAGCAATTTTTTTCTCTTGCCTTATTTTGTCATGTATAACATCAGAATATTCCAACTTCACAGAGGTTTATAGGATTATGAGAGATAATTTACGTAAAATGCTTAGCCCAGTATCTAGTGTGTAGTAAATATTCAAATATTAGCAGTTCTTATTAACATGATGACTATTAGATTTTGGTGGAGTGATAAGTTTTGGCTCTCTGTATTCAGTTCAATAAACTCAATTTAGTTCAGTTCCAATAGTATATTATCCCCAGTGGCAAGGATAAAAATAGCTATGTGATTTATAATTTTTTTCAAAAAAGCTCTGAAAATATCTCTTAGCATTGTTAATTTAGCATTCGTAATCATTTTTCCATATTGTTGTGATGCTTACCACATGCTTACTGCTAACTCCTTATATATTACAAAATCTCTTTAAGCAAGCAACATGTTTATTTGTCTCAATCATTGTATTCTCCACAGCAACTCTGACAGAGCAGATACGCTATGTATGTATAATGAATGAATGATCTTTTCTGTTCTAGGTTGAACTGTATGAAACTATTAGACTTTGGGATGGTTGAATATTAGCAATTTCATAGATACCTATTTCCTTAGGGTCAGAGGCTATGCATTTCTGTAATCATACTCCTATTTTAGCAAACAAGTTGATGAAAACAAAATTTTGTATAAAACTTACTTTACAATGTTTATACGACTTCTGTTTCTTAAGGCAATGTAGTTATTTCTGTACCATTTTTCTAGGAAGGTGCATTAAGATATCAGCTAACTGAAGTTAACATCTAATAATATCAAATATTTTACTATTTTCATTCTTTATCATTAAAGATATTGACTTTAAAAGATTAAAAATCTTTTCATCTTGTTACACTTGATAATTATTATTCAAAATTAATTCAATGATTTGTAATATAGGAATTTAAGATGATAATTTTTGTTTTTATTGTATAATACCTTAGTTATAGATTAAGAAAGTGCATGGGATTGATTTTAATCTTTACTTAGTAAAAGTTAAGTTGTATTTCAAGAGTTGTTTTTCTTGTTATTACTCCTGTATTCAACCTTTATCCTAAAAAAGTGTAAGATGGTCAAAATTTAGTTGTGTAAAAATTGTAACTGGTTATTTTTCTAATTAATCGAAGTTAATTTTTTTCTATCAATCTATCTACCCCTCTATCTAATCATTTCTATAGCTATACCCATAACTTGAATAATTTCTAAATTAGATAAAGAAGCAGAATATCTTCAACAAAAAATTAAAATGTTCCAATAATTATTGACTAAGTTTTGATTTTCATAACTATTGACTAACTCCTGGTTTTCATACACTTTATTTTCTTTGCATATTTTTTCAAACAAATCTTTTATCTTCACACTTTGTTGTGCTAAATTTGCCACTACCTCGAAGTAAAATTCTACTTACACTGAATCTTCATGCATGTCTTCTATCTACCTGATGTTAAAAGTGAAGTTCCACAACCAGTGAATGTGAACATACTTGAGACAAATTCTACAGCAAACTAAATGCTAGGCAGGCAGATGCACTAACTCTTAGTTCCTGAGCACGTCTTATAGTTTGGTTTTACAGAGATCGCTCCAAACGGAGCTTACTCTTTGTAGAGGAGTTTTTCTGAACATGATTTCATCTCCCTTGGCCATCAGTCCTGTCTTTATGCGACAACAGAAAATTGTTACCTTGCATTCTTGGCCAGTCTGCCCTGTTTCACTAAAAATCCATAGATAGTCTGCATTTTAAAAATGCCTTCATGGAAAACATAAAAGTTAGATCATTTATACAAGCAAGCAGGAAAGTCCAAAAGTAGTAGGACAGCTAACATCAAAACACCATGCATCTGTGAAATGATTTTAATATTTTCACCATCTTTGTGCAAATTCATTATCTGCAAATCCACCATGTTGTTGAAGCAAATGGATGTTCACTCACATTTGGAATACTGATGTTTCGAATGCACCCAATTCCCAAAGCCTGACAGTGTCTAAATAGAACTTTTCCAGTAACTTCTCTCATTTCTTAATAAAAAGGCATCTTTTAATTTTTTTTTGGAGAGGTTTTTTTTTTTTTTTTTTTTTTCTTTTTGGGGGGTGTGTTTACACAAAAAAGTGTCTAAATAGAACTTTTCCAGTAACTTCTCTCATTTCTTAATAAAAAGGCATCTTTTAATTTTTTTTTGGAGAGGTTTTTTTTTTTTTTTTTTGCTATATGGTGTGTGTGTTCACCAGAAAGACAGAGAGAGACAGAGAGTCAGAAAGCAAGAAATTACCCCCCAGGGGGGATGGCCACACTGCAATACCTTCTCCTCCATTCTCCTCTCAGGATCTTGGGCACGCACACATACGTGCCTGGCGTGAGTTTAAGCCACTGGGTCCAGGACTCAAACCGCGGTTGGCTACATAGGAGTTCAGCGACATAGCCATTACGCTAACTGCTGGTCTCCAAAAGGCATCTGTTTTAAGATATCACGAACCATAGCATGTAAGCACGTATGTGTGTTAAATTGTATACAACATACAGTGAGAGTTGTTTTTGTTTGTTTTTCTCCCTAGAAAACATGTTCGAAAGACAGGCCTCTATCATTTACCAGCTGGGCTAATCATGCAATTTGTTTGAGCTTCAATTTCCCCACTGTAAAATTAGGGTAATAATATTTACTTCACATCTCTCTTGGGGAGAGACTGTGAAATTAGTTAATTAATTAAATAATTAATGTGAAAAAAACCCCATATACACATGCTGTGTGCCAGATAATTCCTAAATTCTGGGGACAAGACAGGCCAGAGTCTCTGCTCTCTGAAGGCCCAGGCTTGACAAACAGCATTTCTCAAAACTGATAATTATCCTAGTAATCATCCTTTTCTTGGCAGTCAAATCTGTGGGAGCCTGGTTAATTAAAAGAAAGCAACATAAAATAATAGTATTCTTTTCAATTAAATGCAACTTTATCTTCTGTTTTTTTTTTTAGTAATACTAGATAGACCAAGCATTACTTGCATCGATTCTTGTTGAATGTACTCATAACACAGGCAGCCTACACTTCATACTGGCCAAATGTGTTATCTCATGCCAAATCACTGGTGGATAGGGGAAATGTCTTAACACTCACTGAGAAAGAAAAACTATATCACATGTTATAAATGATAACCTGAGTAAGCCAAACAGATAATTTGGTTTTGAAAGAATTATTATTAGCATTTTCTATACGGCATGTGTGTTCAGTGAAGACAGAGAATGAGAAAACACCTCCCAGGAGAGATGGTCACACTGCAATCACTTCTCTTCCTTTTTCCCTTTGGAATTTTGGGCACACATTCACATGTGCCCAGTGTGTTTTTCAAGCTGCCAGGTTTGGGACTTGAACCATGTAGTTGGCCATGTGGTATTCAGCCACCTGAACCACTTTACCACCTGGCTGTCTCAAAATATATCTTTTTAAAATCCACCCAGATTCTGTTTAAATAAAAAGCTCATCAAATGAAATATAAAAATGTGTTCATTTACCAGATGTCCTTCAGCTTTTCAAGAACATTTGTTTATCTTAAGAATTTATAATTGAATAAGATTTAGCTAATTTTGAAATCATACTGAAGCAAAAAGCAGAAAAAAAAATCACAACCATATGTATAGGAACATCATGTTTCACAGCCCTGGGGCACTGTTCCTGTGTGTTGCTATTTTGTCAGAAAGATGCCACCTGGAGTTGTTAATCCCGTGTGGCCCTACATACGTGCCCCGTGCAAATTTTGGAAATAGCTAAGTGTTGTCTACAGAGATTTTCTAACCTTTCTCATCTCTCCCTTCCTTTCTCTTTCTCTTTCTTTTTCTCTTTTTTTCTTTCCTTCCTTCCTTTTCTTTTCTTTTTCAGAGTTGATGCTCCCATTAAGCCAGAGCACCTTGCTTCTGGTTTAGACAGGAAAACATTAGGATGTAGAACTTTTCTGTCTCCCTTAACCTTTAAAAATAGCACCTCTTCTGTCTCTTTTCAAAATGAGAAGTAATCAACAAACTAATTTGCCAAGTTATGAATACATTTTTCTCATCCTGTGTACATGAGCACAGTTATGTGCATAAATACGTGTATTTGGATCATAAACACACCTGCATACACACATGGGATAATAGGTCACAAAAAGTGCCAGATCTCAAAGGGAAGCATTTTAGACACTGGAACTGGGAGAAGTAGAAGACATATTTTGATTTATGGATCTTTCTGTATTCAAATCACACTATAGAGACAGCTGCAAATCTACTTGGATGACTCTTGCTGACATAACCTATGAGACTTCAATGTACATACTTCTCAGTTCTCCCAAGGCAGATATTTTGGTATTTACATGAGTTCTAGTTCAAAATGTGGAAATGTGGATTGTGAAAAAAAAGATGTGTGCATTCCAAAAATCATTTTTCACCAAAATAAACTCATTTAATTTCATATTCTGTGAACTTTTTGAAGTCCACTCTTGTTTTTTAACAACTATATAGAGGGACTCAGGCCGATCATTCTTTCTTTCATTTCATTCAGATTAGCAAGTTACCTTGTAGAGCAAATGATGCCAGCCCCATCAATATCTCTTTCTCTTACGACTTCAAACCCCAGCACATGCACTTATTTGCAGAGAGCCTCTTTCGCTTGCCAGTGGGCCTTGCTTTATGCTCCCCAGTGGCAAGTTGGAAGAGTCACAAAATTAATGCCTCCAATAGCAACTTCATCTAGTGATCAGGAGAGCTTGTGTCTGAAAAGCTTCCCCTGTCAGGGCAGAAAAACCCCTGCATAGACTCCCAAGGTTACCAAAAAAGTCAAGATCCAATTACCCATAATGGAAACTTGCTTAATAAGGAAAATGCCATTAGATATCGTTCATTCCCTCCCAGTGGTTCTTGGGATCAGCTCACAAGGAAACTGTTCACACTCAAATCCTTATCTTAGGTCTATGTCTGGAAACTCTACCCAAAATAAGACATTCTGGAAGGACGTCATTTCCCTGTGGAGTTAGTTTTGTTCATCAGATTGTGTCTCTTCCGGGGTTATCAGCCTCCCAAGAGTACTAAAATAATCTGACAGTTTTGTGAGCCAGGTATTCTTGCCGAAACAGCATTAAGCAACCAAAAAGCTTTGCGTTCAGATTTTTTTGGCACGATTCCCCCATTTTATCAGGAAACAAGTATGTGAGGTGCTTTGCTTGTCACTATCAACAGGTACCATTTGTTGAGCAGCATTTTTTATAAGAATTTATGTTTGATTATACGTTTTATATTTTAAATTGATTTGGTTCTAAAAACCTCATGCTTCCAAGTGAAATATGCATTAAAAACACCCCCACAAAATTCACTTTTTTATCACCCCTGCACTCCATCTCTGTAATCATTGGCGCATGACCATCAAGCCTCTTTTCATAATAGCATTTGCAACAGAAATGTAGAGAAGAATGAAGCAATTTCAAAGATATTGTACCAAGGGAATTTTTCTTCTGAGGAGTACTGTTCTTCAAGAATTGCTGTTCTCTCATGTTATACTCTAAAAAGTAACTTTTTCTTAAGGGTCAATCGAAGGATATTCTTTTCTCCCATCCTTTCACCTCCTGGCGACAGCATCCAGAGTAGAATGACTTTGTTAAATGAATATTTCTCACGATTAGGCCAGCTTACATCCAGGAGATGAAAAAAAAAAAAAAAAGAATATTCAGAAGGGTGCCACCTTTCTAATGGTTGAGGGACCAGTTAACACTTGGGAAATAAATTCATTGCCTTCTTATATCTCTAAGCTGTCTTAAAGAACTTGTATATTTTTCTTCTCAGGAAAGTGTCTAAACAAGTTAATGTAATCCAGTTCTTTATTTAATCTTTTTTAGCATGATTTCGGCAATGTGTTATACATTTCTAACCAGGAAGATGTAAAGAATATTAAACATATTAAACATTATGGCAAAGAGTATATCTATTTTTTTTTAAAAAAATGTGTATATGTAAGTATAAAAAATATGCATAAGCATGTATATATTCCACACTACTTACCAGTAAGAAATGTGCAAACAATTTATATTTTGCCACTCTTCTGATTGGCTCCATATTGCCTTGCTGAAGGAGAAGTTTGCTTTGATGTGTCACGTAAGAACCTTCTACTTAATACATAAGTGGAGAAGCCAACAGGTGGCATGATGGTTAAGGCTCTGGACTCCCACATGGCCAATCATAGTTGGGGTCTTAAAAATAAAAGAAAGAGAGTGTGCAAGTGAAAATGTTCAGAGTAAATTAGCTGTAAACCAGATATCTCTCAGAAAACTATGCTAAAAGCTTTTAAAAGATTTATCCTAGACCACTGGACTATGTAGTTGTCCTTTTTTTTTTAAGGGGTCTAATTGTTTGAAGTCCTCATTTTTGGAAGCTACCCACCATCTAATTTTGCTACTCCTCAGAGCACAGCAGAAGGGAAATCATCCACCGTTTCTATTGAAGGACCTTTTCCTGTCACCAGTCATTTTCCTTTTTCCCCATGCTGGCTGACTGGAGCTGCTTAGCTGGTGAATTCCAAATGAGCTGCAGTCCAAGTGGCTGTCTCTCATAACGAGTTTTCGTCAAAGAGAAGGCAGCACGCAGAGAAAACAGACACACAGTGACTTCAGTGCTGTGGCAAAGTGAAGTGCTCGAGTCACTTATTTAAGAAGCAGGCCTCTACAGAGTTGGGGTGCCTAATCACATTATCGCTGGCTTTTCCACACAGAGGTAACACTGCTGACCTCCCTGTAGCTCTTCAGGGCCTGTGCCTCTTGTTCTCTTTGTCATCCGGTAAATACTTAAATTGATATCAAAACAGAATAGGCAGGAGATAGAGGGGAACCAGCATCAGTACCCGTTTGCTTCTGAATTTAATTTGCTTTTCTCTGTGATCATCTAATAATGGGCTTTTGGGACATTATCTGGGTTTGAAAAAATAGCAGAAACCTGGGCTATCCCTTCTTAGTCTTTGGCTAGTCTTGTTTTATTTGTGCTTTGCTGTGTAACTGTGAGATTGGTCTTAAGATAGAATAAAATGAGTGCAGGAGGCTCAGTTACATTTGCATCCCCCTGAGATGAATAAGAAATATCTTACTGGCCTCAAATATCTTACTGTCTCTTGGAAAACAAACATACACTACATGATTCATGTCCATTTGTGAGAAGTGGTAGACTGAAGTATTAAGTGCTGTAAGAGCCTGAGGCAGAGAGGAGGGAATTGTCTGAAGACAAGAAAGCTGCCATGAGTCACCTCCCTGAAGTCTCTTTCTTCACTCAAGTTCTGGGACTCCACATCCCTCTCAGCGTGAACAACTCAACTGAGCTGTTGGAACTATCTGCCTATGACTGTAAACATACCTCCCTCAGTAGGAAACACCAGTCCTATGTCTAGGGTCAACATACTGGCTTTCTGCTATAACCACTTAAGCTCCTCTCTCCTTATCTCGGCTTATAAGTAGGTCTCTGCAGTGAGAAAAGGCAGCTGCAGTCTCTTCGGAAACAGTAGAGGTGAATGCCACATATGGCTTCCTGATTATGAACTTTGGTTCCTGTTACCAAGTGGGATGAAATTCATATATGCTACCTGAATCCCACAGGGGAGCCCCAGGGAAAGCAAGGAAACTGTAGCTGCCCTATGGGGTACTGTGCAAGTACTTTTACAGGGACCGAAAGGCAAGTGACAGTTCTGCAATTCACCAGACCAGTCTGCACACCCATGAGGCATTTGCCTCTAAAAATGTTTTCTCAGCCTCTGTCGTTTACATTAGAAAAAGATCCCTCTTTCGCTTGCAACAAAAATATTTATTACATTTTAAAGGAATATTTTGTATGATATATATTTAAATTACAGTATATATTTTACAGTATAATTCAAGTATTATAATTCTCTTAAAAAGTACATAGGAAGTTCTATTATCTTCGTATGTAAGTAAACTGCAGAAAGTCAGTAATGTGACTTAGCTGAAACTTATATTAAATAATTGAGTTAGAGCTTGCTTGTCACTGAACTTGGTAACATTTTGTCAGCAAGGTCTGGAGGGAACTAGCCCTTACAGCTGGGACCAAGTCTACTGGGTTTGCTCAGTCCTCCTTCCTGAGAACTTGCCTTTGAGTAATAGTCTGCTCTACTAGAATGGTCAGGCAACCATTTTTCCATTCAAAGGTTGTCCCCTTTCTGCTTTCCTATAGGGAATAAAGCTTTAAAAATAAGAATTATGGAATAATATAGAGATTTTAGAAAAGGTTAAACTGGTAACTAATATAAAAGTTCTGTATTGTTTTGGCGCATGGTAATCCTTTAAGATCTCTTTCTCTAAAATGGTACCCATTCCTGTTCTATGTTTAAAGATAGTTTTTGGGCCAGCCAGTGGCATAGCGGATAAGGCAGTAGAATCTCACATTGTTGACTGTGCAGTTCAAGTCCTGGATCTGGTGACTTGAAAAACATACAAGGCACATATGCATGCCCAAACTCCTAACAGGAGGGAAAAATACAGGAGGAGAGATTGTGATTGCCCCCTATGGGGGATGCTTCTCACTTTCTCTGTGTCTCTCTTACTTTCTGTCTCTCTCTGGCAAATAAAAAATAATTAGTTAAAGATTTTTTTCTTTTTTTATAATAGAAATGTGTGCATGCAAGAGTGAAAGAGAGAGAGACGGAGAGAGAGAGAGAGAGATGAGCATCTTCTACAAGTTCTGGTCATGCCATGACTTCCTGTCCTTCAGCTCATTTGAATCTTGGGCACTTGCACTGACCTGGTCTAAGATTTGAACTGTGCACCATGTGGGATCCAGCTTCTCTTTGTTGGTGCATTCATTACCACTATGTCATAGAATAAGCCTGTATTTAAAATACAGAAGATTTTACAAATAAAAACCTTATTCTGAGTTCTCGCAAAAGGAAAGGAGGATGATAATTAGGAGGACAAGAACACCAACCTGTGAGGCAGGACACAACTTTTAGTTTGGGCTCCACTGTAACTAACCTTTTAGTTAGTTAATTTAAATACTAGGCATCGAGCATGTTTTGGATGCCAGAACTTATGCTGGGTGTCTTCGGTAAATGTCTAGACTCAAGTGAAGGATGACATTAAACAAATAAAACACAAATAATTACAATTGTGGTAACTGCTAAAAAGAAAAAGTAAAGGTTTCTGTAAGAGTAAATGACAAGGATTTATGACTGAATTACTCTAGGGACCAGTAAGACTGGTCTAGGTCCCCAGCTGATAAATAGGGGAAAAGGGGACAGATAGTACATGAGGTGGGTGGTGTAGAGGGTGCTGACAGCATGTTCTAGACAAAAGGGACAGCACAGGTGAAGAAGATCCTGTGTTCTAAGGTATATTTGAGAAGTTAAAAGATTGGAGTGACTATAGCTGTGTGGGTGATGGGGAGAGCTTGGTGTTAGATTGGAGACATTGGCAGGGGTAGAAAGTACCTGGACTTGTAGATTGTTTCACTAATCTGAGTCATAACAAACCACCTCAAACCGTAGAGGCTTAAAATAGCGATATATTAGGTTGTCATTGGGTTGAAGATTTTACTCTGTTGTATAATGCTCCATAACCAATTCGATTTGTTTATATATACTCCTGTGTTTGTTAAAAGTTTTTTCTACACCCTCCTGACTCATCTCTACCTCTTGATGGGAGAAGTGGCAAAGAGTTTGGAACTGTCTTTAATTCACCACACAGATTGATTTACTTAATCATTTAAGATTTGAGTGTTGTATGCCTGGCTCTATTATCAGTGCTCTGAGAAATAGGCCCTTGGAAGTATATCTGACACAAATCTGTCAATTTCTTTTGGCTTCATTACTGACAAATTGTATAATCTTACTCAAGTTTCTTTTCATCTCTAAGACTTACTTTTCCTTCTGTAAAATGAAGGTAATAATAGTCATTTTATAAGTAACTAAGTCATGTAATTATTATTATTTTTTTCAGTCTTTTTGCTATAGGGTGCAGGTGCTCACTGGAGAGAGAGAGAGAGAGAGAGAGATCATCCCTCAGGATGGCCATACCATAATCGCTTCTCCTCCATTCTTCTCTTGAATTTTGAGCATGTGCACACATGCCCAGCATGTTTTTTAAGCCACTGGGTTGGGACTTGAACCATGGTTGGCCATGTGGGAGTCAAGCACCTTAACTACCACATCACTTGCTCTCTCCCGCCCTCAACATGTTTTCTTAAGCCATAGGGTCTGAGACTTGAACCATGGTCAGCCATGTGAGATCCAGCTGGCTTATCACCATTGCCACTGGCTGATGCAAGTCATTTAATTTTTACAATTGTGATGGTAGTGCATGTAAAGCACTTAAAATAACCTTATACTCATAAAGGAGAACAGTAGCAGGCTCATAACAGCCCTTAAGGGAGTTTTTATTGTTATTGCTGATGTGCACGGTGCCGCGGCAGGCATTGGGACTTGTCTGTTCAGCTAGGTAATGGCGGATTTTGTTTCTGCACAAGATAAAATTGCCTTATTATGTATTTTCTTATAAAATAGGGCAAAGATTTCTGCAAAATCCAAGGGAGCTGTTGATTCATAAATTCTCTGAAAGCTTTTTGCAAGCAGGTTACCGAGATTTACAAGATATATATTTTCATTCTTCATTCTCCTAGCTCCAACCCACTTACTGTCATGGCTCTTCATGATTGGACACCTCCTCACCTTCTCGAGTCTCCTTTCATTTCTCCCTTTACAAATCCTACACTCAGCCATATGAGATCACCAGTAGTTCACATTTAATATGCTGTTTTGCACCTCTGTACCTTTATATGCACTGTTTCAAGTCGGGAATGCTTGTCTCCAGACAAGCGTTTTAAAGCCCAGCTGCTATCTGCTTTCTTTTTCCTTATATCTTAGGTGTTTCCGACTCCTTTCCTGACATTCCACCCAGCCTGTTAGGGAACTTTAAGGGTTCTAATTTCTCTGCCTCACCAACATTTGTTTTCTTTGGGTTTTAGTTTATTTTGTTTTGTTTGATAATAGCTGTGTTAACAGGTATGGGGGGGCATTTCATTATGTTTTTTATTTGAATTTCCCAAATGATTAGTCTGTTAAGCATTTTTTCATATACCTAGCAGCTATGTACATGCATTCATTGAAGACAGGTCTATTTGAGTCCTTTGCCCCCTTCTTTTTCTTTTAATGCTGGAGGGTATGTGTGGAGGCATGACAGGGAGAGAGAAAATGGGGGGAAGAGAGAAAGAGAGAGAGAGAGAAACTTCCAATAGACCTGGTTAAAGTAAAATTCTTTTTCCTCCAGTTCTGTATCCTGTCAGTATCTTGGGCACATGTCTGTGTACCTGGTGTGTTTCAGGCTGACCAGACTGGAAATTTCTTTATTTTGTTTCTTTTGAAAAATAATTATTTTATTAAATCTTATCATCATTATTATTATTTTAATAGACCAGAGAGAGACAGAGAAAGAGAGAGAGGGAAAGTGAGAAAGCAAGTTGCCAAGTCCAGGACTCAAACTACAGTCAGCCATGTAGGAGTCCAACACCTTAACCACCATGCCACTTGTTGATCCCAAGACTGGGGATTTAAACTGCTGTTGCCATATGGGGTCTGGCTTCTCATGAGTAGCGCAGTACCCTTGCACCATGAAACCAGCTCCTTTAACTCTTTTTTTTTTTTGGCCAGAGTATGTGTGTGCACTCTCCAGAGAGAGAGGGACAGAAAGAGAAAAGAAAAAGTGAGAAAGCATCTCCCATGAGGGATGGTCACACTACAACCCCTTCTCCTCTATTTTTCCTTTAGGGATTTTTGGGCATGCACACACACATGCCTGGTGTGTTTTTTAAGTTGCTGCATCTAGGACCTGAACCACACAGCAGAGCATGTGGGATCCAGCTGCCTTAACCACAACACCACCAGCTGGCCCATCATTTACTCATTTTGAATCAGGTTATCATAATTATTATTTTGCTATTAAATTGTAGGATATATATATATATTGACCCCTTTTTAGATAGATGATTGTCAGGGGCTAGGGAAGGAAGAAATGGAGAATTGCTTTTCATTGAGTATAAAGTTTCTGATATGAAGATGAGTAAGTTCTAGAAGTTTGCTATACAACATAGTATATTGTTAACAATATGGTATTATCACTTTAAAGTATGTTAGGAGGAAAAGATGTCATTTTGAGTGTTCTACCACAGAACAAACCACCCACAGAAGAATACAAAGAAATTTTTTGAGGGGACAAATATGCCTAGTATCCTGATGGTGGTGATGATGTCACAGGTATATGCCTATGTCCTGGACCCAGTGTCTCAAGGAACATGCCATGCCTGTGTGTATGTGTTTGTGCACAGAATCCTAAGAGGAGAGTGGAGGAGCAGGGATTGTGGCGTGGCCATCCCCCTGGGAGGCACACTTTCTCATTCACTCCCCTATTCTCCCTTTTAATGAGCACATATCCTATAACAACAGCAACAACAACAACAAATGAATTTGTTGGCAACCGCTGAAAACAAGGCTATGTTAGACTACTTATCAGCAATACAAACCCTACCTATGAAAAAGTACTAGGTCATCTCTTTCAGCAAGCTGTACTCTGACATTTCAACACAAAGCTTTACTGCTGCTTCTGCCCAAGCTTTCCCAATTCTTGTCATCCTGTAGTTTTATGTCTCAAACATAAGGGGACTTTAGAGACTTATCATAGAAGCAGCTTCACATTTTGAAAAGGGCATTAGCTTTCCCCAAGATAGTCTTGCCCAAGAGCAGGAAAAAAAAAAAATATATATATATATATGGTACAGGGGTGATGTTGCTAGTTAAGCAAGCTAAGATTTTGACATATGAACTCCCAGCAGAGTGTTCTCACTAGAGCTCTGGCTCTGGGTTTGAGTCTGGTGATGCCACATAAAGAGCACCAGCGAAGTTACTCATGTGAGGCCTTAATGTTTCTTTTTCCTGATGTGCATAAGGTAGTTAATGAGAGAATCTAAAGAGAGAAACTAAAGAATTATTAAACAGTAAAATAAATTCACATTAAATTATTATCTCCATTTCACTGATGAGAAAACAGATTGAGAGAGAGGTTAATTAACTTAGCTAATGTCATATAGTTACTAAGCAATGTGACTGGGACTTAAATCAACATAGTACTGGGCTGAGCACATATGAAGTGCTAATTTGAAAAATTATTAATATTTTGGATATATGATCATATCTTTAAAAGACACCATTAAGTTGGAATTGACATTTAATACCGTCTTACATTCATCTCACATTTATGACTAGTTAAAATAACAAACCTAAATTTTAATGATAGCAGAAATATGGGGTGGCTGAGCTCAAATTGTTAAGTACTTAAAGATGATAAAATATAACGGTACTTTAACTGCTTTTATAAGACAACATTCATAATGAAAATGACCTGATTTTCTCCCATCAAATTCATCTTCTTCCTATCCTTACTACTCTTTTTGTTCATTATTTGTGGTGCTGACAGAGACTTGGAGAGCCATACATTCAGTACCCATTCATATTAATACTCACTTCATATTATTCTGTCCTACTTCCTACAGTTTCTTTCCAAGTCACTTCTTTGGATGAAGTCATTGGTCTCCAAAAATCAAAATGTAAATCTGAAAGATTCCAAACTAATCCATCAGCACTTACAAATCTAGAAGGTGTTAATTTGTCTATATGTTCTATCATCTATTGCCTGACTGCATAACTATCCTATATGGCATTTATTTAGTTAACCATGCAATAAATTGAGGAAGTATGCATTAAGTCTAGGACTAAGCTATGCCACTGATGTTGCCTGAAAACTAATAGATATGATAATGGAAGGAACATATATCATTGAATAAATTATATTAAATCCTTTTGTGGTAAAGGTGAAAAAGTGGAAACCTCACATCTGAAAGATGTGAAATAATATTGGAGAAGAAGTATTCATATTAGGAATTAATATATAAAAGAGTCTCTGTAGAGTGACCTTTGAATTCGGTGCTATCCTTAGATGACATACTTCTACATAAGGGTTTTTATTTATTAGGAGTTAACTTTATTTGACTCCATACTTCTAACTTAACTTAAAAAAACATTTTAACATTAAAAATGATCTTTGACCTCAGTTGAATATTCAATTTCTTGCATTTTATTTAAAGCATTTACCTCAAGGTCAGATATTCTTAGATTGATTTTGAGAGGTAGACCAATTTTTATTCTTAAATCTTGGTGCATCTATCATTGAATAGGCATAAAACTGAAGGAATTGGACTCTGTCCCTTTCCTCAATTCGATAATAGACTGGAGCAGGGCTGGCAAACTTCCCCTTCAAGACCCAAACACTAAACAGTTTAGGCTTGCAGGCCATATTGGCTCTGTTGCAACTATTCAGTTCCGTTACTGAATCTTGAAAGAAACCATCAGAAATATGAGGAGACTTCAGTACTTTGTGGAACAGTGGAATTGAAGTATGAGTTTATTTTTGTGTTAAGGTTTGAAATCCATGCTTTTTTTTTTTTTTCATATTATGTACTTTCTGTGAACTCATTGAAGACCATTCATGAGTACCAGTGAGACTAATTATATTCCAATAAAATTTGGTTTATAAAAGAGGTGGGCCAGTGGGCCATAGTTTGCTGGTCAAGGGTAAAAAGATAAAGTGCCTGTCACAGTGCAATAATCGCTCTGACAGAGGTAGACAAGGGGACCTCAGGAGCACCAAGGAAGAACATCTGAGCTCTACCTGGTAGATGTGTAGTATGTGTGGAGTCTATGATGACTGGGAAGAAGGGGAGGAGGGAGATCAGGGAGATTATCCAGCAATGCTACTCAGAGAAGATTATGGCTGAATTTCATCTAAAAAATATGGCCATGCTACAATTTATTCCACATTAAGAATAAAGACTACTATAAATTTCATCACCTTAATAAAAGCCAATGTTTCCAAAGTGTGTAGGATGGAATAATTCTAGTTCCTCCATAAGTTAATAGGTATTCCTGAATGAAGGGGTTACCTAGTTGAGTAAGCTTGGGAACTATTTTCTTTGTGTCCAGTGAGTTTTATCAGTGTATTTTAGATCCCCCTCCAAAATAAAGCTCTAATAAGTCCTGAAGTGAAAACATTTTTCGAACTTCTGTGACTCCAAGTTCTCTTATTTTTTCAAAGAGCACAGAACATTATGGACTACCTATTAACGTATTTCAGAAATAGTTTTTTTTTTTTTTTAAAGACTTTTTGCCATAAGGCGCATGTGTTTGATGGAAAAAGAGATAGAGAGAGGGAAAACGAGAAATCATCCCCCTGGGAGGATGGCCACAACACAATTCCTTCTCTGTTTTCCTCTTGGGATTTTGGGCATGCATGCACATGTGCCCAGCATGAATTTCAAGCCACTGAGTCCCAGACTTAAACCACAGTTGGCCATGTGAGAGTTCAGTCCCTTAACTACCATGCCAAAGTTGGTCCCGAGAAATAGTATTTTGGAACAAAGTGGTTTTGGAAACAGCCATAAACCAAGGGTGAAGAGTTTTAGGTCCTAGTTACTATGTAAAGGTGGCTTGGTTCCAAACGGCCTTTACACAAGTGGCTCCTCCTCCAGTGGGTTCCTGGGCAACAGGTGCTGAGTCACTGAGAGAGGGCCACAGCCATTTAAGCAAACTCAGTCTTCAGGGGTTTGGAGATTTAGGAAGAACAAGTAGCAAATTCACTTGATGAATTGGGGAAATTACAAAGTTATAATAGAGTGGTAGTTCTAAACTTTGGGAAGTACTACTGTCCAAAGGATGTTGCTTGTCACAAGGACAAAGAATGGTCATAGTATTTTTTGGGGGGTGTGGGGTAAGAACACGAGTTGCTAAATGTTCGATAGAATGTGCAGCCCAGTACACTCATGTGTATTGCCTCGGTGGCCAATAGAGCCCTGCAGAGAAGCATGGCTGTAAAGCAAGACTTAGCCTACAGTTGAAAAAATTAGGTAGAAATTTGGGGCTGAATGTTAAAGGCTGATTATCACTGTTGCAACTATTAAATATCTAAAAGGTCATGTGCTCCTTCTTCCATTTTAACAATCAGATATAATTTGTTTAATTCCATAAAAACTCCTGAGATTTTGTTTTTGATGCAGACATAGACAACTGAATGATGTACAGAGCAAAGATCGGGTACAGCGTGATCTCCTGAATAAGCCACCACATTCTGTGCTATTAAGCATTTCAGAGGCACTTTAATAAAGTGTGTGATTAGCGCCTCACCTCCTGGTGGCCATTTTGACAGGAGCACCAGAGGAGCAGAAGGTCTGATTTTTAAAGTAGCCCTTTAGTGAGTTTTGAGAAAGGTTACTCTTTGAAAAAGGTTACTCTAATAGCCTTTTGTAAGAAAACTGTCCATCAGCAAATATTATATATATACTTTTTTAGTCTGAATTCTTCTTGAGTAAATAGCCCTAAGGAAATATCCCTATGGTTCCTCACAAGTAACAAGCAGAAGATCCTTTATCAGACCAGGGTAACTATAAATAAGGGACTATTTTTTGAAATGTGAGACGTCTTCCTTTTTCTAGCTGATGCAGCCCCTGTTAGGGTGAAAAGGATGTCAGTCAGAGAGTTTGGCTGACTTTTACCTGCTCCCCCAAGAAGGTCCCTGCGTACACAACCCTATTCAGTGACACTGGGTCAGAACCACCAATACGTCTGTGCATTTGGCTTTACTGAGTACATTCCTTCAATCTGCATGTTTTAAGAAGCTACTACATATGCACTCTATGTTAACTGTAGCACTGGATGAGCTGAATTGGCTCTTTATTAAATTTTTATTTATTTATTTATGTATGTATGTATGTATGTATGTATGTATGTATGTTTGTAGTAGTATGTATGTTTGCCACAGAGAGGAAAAGTGAGAAATCACTCTCTTGGGGTGGGGATGGCCATGCCACAATCCATTTCCTCTATTCTCTTATCTTGATTTTGGGCATGTACACACATGCACCTGGCATGATTTTCAAACCACTGGGTCTGGGATTCCAATGGTGGTAGGCTATGTGGGAACACAGTACTTTAACTACCACACCACCTGCTGGTCCAACTAGCTGTTTTTTGTTTTTGTTTTTGTTTTTGTTTTTTTTCAACCAAGTGCTTACCCTATGGCAGCCCCTTTGCTAAATGTCCCATATTTATTAATAAGGACAATAGCTCCATAAACTGGGTTTTGTTGTTTTAATTTTCCAACTAAGGAAGTTTCTGGGCTTTAAGTAACTTGCCCAAGGTTAAACAGGTAAGAAGCAGAGGTGCTGGGATTCAAAACAATTTCCTTTTTTTCTGATTCTAAACTTCTTGCTATTAGTTTCTACAGAGTAGAGTGTTTTAATTTGTTTTTATGGCCATAGCAGAAAATACTTGAAACTGGATGATTTCTAAATTAGCTCATGATTTAGAGGTCCAAGGTCCAGGGGCCATCCCTGGAGGGTCTGCATCACAACATGGTGGAGAACAGGGAACATTGTCTGTGTTTCATGTGTCTGTCTGTCTTACAAACCCACTAGGAGGGGACTTGACAGATAACCCAATCCTAGTCTCTTACCAAATGCCAAACTTTGGACACCATAATTGCATCCTCCTAAATTTTCATCCTCCTGATCTTGCTCAATGGTTGAATTTGGGTGACATATTCAAATCACACCATAGGACTTCCAGTGAATTTTTGTATGAGGGCAATGAGACAGATTTTTCAATGGTAGGATAGAAGTGTAGGTACTATTTAGGTGAGATGACTACTTAGATCCAGAGAGAACATTTCTAGAGACCATTTTCCAGAAGAAATTGTCCTTTACCAGAATCTTGAAGAAGTTTTCTATAAATGTGGGAATTCAAAGACATAATGTATTAATAGCTTGGAAAGCTTGGCCACATTTCAGAAAACATGCTGGAATAGCTTTATAATTTTTAGTGATTATTTCAAATTATCATTTGCCAAATGAAAATCATTGACCGTTGAGACTGTAAAGCTAGTTGCACATTAAAATCCTCTGAGTAAATGTTAAAACAGACATTGAACAACATGGATGAAACTGGCAGACATAATGCTGGTGGAAAAGTCAGACATGGAGGACAAATATATCATTCCCACATATATGAGGAACCTAGAATAATCAAAATGATTAAGAATACCAAGTAAAAATAAAAGGACCAACCAGTAGTTTGTGGTCAAGGTAGCTGGATCCCACATGGCCAACTGCATGGTTCAAGTCCTGGATCCAGTAGCTCAAAAAACACACCAGTACATTTATGTGGCCAACCAAAATTCAGATAGGAGGGAGAAAGGGAGAAGGGATTGTGGCGTGGCTATCCCTTGTGGTGGGGGAGGAAGTGCTTTCTCACTTCATGGGAAGCTGACCTGATGCACCAGGGTTCCCAGCTTGAATGAAGACTATGTTCCTCCTCTGTATACACAAAAGCAGAGAGCCATCGGACTTCAGGGGTCCTTTACGACCTCAACAACAGGGAGATGAGGGACTTTATTGTCCACCTTTTGGGCATAACATGCCTCCGGGGTTCAGGATTGACCTTGAAGAAGAGTTAAACAACAAATGTCATTTTCAAAGGGTTGATACTTAAAATCACACATCACATGTTTTTTCTTTTTCTTTTTATTTTTTTTTAAAAAAAGAATAAATGGCCATTTCCAGGACTCTTAGAGTCTAGAGAGAGATTCATATATGGCATATTAGATGTTTGTTTTGATTACTGAAGGTCTTAAACAGTAGTAATAGTAATAACTATATATGTAGTTATGTGTGTGTGTATACTTAATTAATGATGGGGTTACATCCCAGTAAGCCCATGGTAACTCAAATATGCGATTAAATTGAAAATTATTTTATTGTTGTAGTTACCATAGGGCATGTATGCTTGCCACAGAGAAAGAGAGAGGGAGAAGGAGAAAGCATTCCCCAATGGGGTATGGTCACACTACAGTTTCTTCTCTTTCATTTCTCTGTCCTGTTCGACTTTGGGGTGCACATGCACACATGTTCCAATGTATTTTTCAAGTCACTGAAGCTGAGAGTCGAAACATAGTTGGCCATGTGGGATCTAGTTCCCTTTAACCACCAGGCAATGGAACTGGACCCAAAAGACATGAAATACACTAATAAACCCATTGTAAAGTTGAAAGCCCTAAGCAAAATCTCTTCATTGAGGACTGTATTTGTGATTGTAGTGGCTGCTGAAGTTTGGGTGTTTACCAAGTGCCAGGCACATCCTTCATTCTTTACATCTATTTCTCTTATGTTCACTATAACCCAATGTAGAGGGGGTTATACTCTAATTTTTTCAAACATAGGAAATATGAGACCTAGAAAGGTAATGTAACTTCCCAAAGGTATAGTGATTCATTAGTAGCTGAGTGTAATGCAATCTACCTCCCTTTTATCCTAAAGTCCACTAAACAACTCCCAAGTCTGAGTTTAAAGTTTCTCATACATAGTTGATCGAAGTATAACTTGTATATCTATAGTGGTTTGCTCTGTTTAACATATTTAATGCAGAAAAACATTTTTAATTCTCATGACCTGGCGAGATAATAGACAGGTGTTAAAGGGTCCAGGCCATTGTGTGGTAACGGCTAAGCGTTGCTGACAGGTAATAAATCTGACGTGCTTAAAGCCTATTGGACTGAGATGAGGGAGAAGAGACTTGGAGAAGGAAGACCTGTTAGATTACTGCATAACAGACTGAACCAGGATCGATGCCAATCATTCAATTAAGAGAGAAAAGAATGTCTTGAGTAGAAAATTTTTGATGAGTTTAATAAGGGAATGAGCAGATTATTGTAAGGTTAAGCAACACCTTTACTTTCATCTTTCATCAGGACACATAGATTTGTTCAGGACATTGGAGATTTCTGCTTTTATTTTGCGGGAAGTCACTGGCACAGAAATAAATACCTGTCAGTGCTGGTGGTGTTAAATTTGATGCAGAGCTGATTTCCTATGCTGGAATCAAAAGGCTACTGTCCAAACGCTACCCAAAGATGATTAATATCATTCTATGCCATATTTTAGTTTGAGGACATTTGTGCATATTTGAAGATTTTCACTTTATAACTATGGGGCTATACTGGATACTATTTAGCTATCTTTAAAAACTGTAACCTTTTGATAAAATCAAACCATTTACTAAGTAGGTAAAAGAAAATTTGCGGGAACCAGCAGTTAGCGTAATGGCTATGTCGCTGGACTCCCATGTAGTCGACCGCGGTTCACGTCCCGGACCCGGTGGCTTAAAACTCACACCGGGCGCGTGTGCGTGCATGCCCAAGATCCCGAGAGGAGAATGGAGGAGAAGGGATTGTGGCGTGACCATCCCTCCTGGGGGGGGTGATTTCTCGCTTTCTGTCTCTATGTCTCTCTCTGTCTGTCTGGCGAGCGCACGCGCCCTACAGTGAAAATCTCTCCAAAAAAAAAAAAAAAAAAAAGAAAATTTGCTTGTCCGGTTTAAAAATATTCCTAGCACTTTGAAATTCACTCTGGATTGTGTGCTCGAAATCCTGATAATGGAGAAGGGATTGTGGTATGGCTGTCCCCCCTGGGGGGTGATTTCTCACTTTCCCTCTTTCTGTCTCTCCAGCTAGCACATGAACCGTATGGCAAAAACTTGAAGAAAAGGTTTTTTTTTTTTTTAACTTTAATTTTTTTTCATGATCAAGAAAGAGAGAGAAAGAGAGACAAAGAGATAATACACCCAACAGAGTCTCAATGCTACACTCCATCCCCAGCCCCAACTGGTCTCAGATCGTATGCACACGTGTGTCAGGTATGCTCAGCGAGGCCGCTGGATGTGAAAAATCTTCCATGTGTGTCAGCTTGCCAGCGTTGCATTTTCCTACTGCACCGCCTCCTGGTCCCCTAAAATTTAAACTGTTTCCATAGCTTTCTTTTAACCATGGGAGCCAAGGTTATCTCCCCTCTTCGTTTTCATCCCACATTCAGTATATCTGTAAATGATTCTGCTTCTACCTCCATCGCTTCCACCCTGTCCAAACCTTCATTGCCTGTCATGATTCTTATCTGGTCAACAGCTTCTACTCCTGCCCCCTATGGTTTATTCTTCAGAGTTCGCAGGAGTAGCTCTTTAATGTGTAAGTAAGATCATAGTGTGTAAGCCCACCTGGGCTCAAAACCCCACAGTGGCTCCAATGTCACCCCACTAAAGCCCAGAGTCCTTACCAGCCCCTGTGCCATCTGCCATGCTCTTATCCTTGAGGTCTGCTACTCTTCCCCTCTCCTCCAGCTCAGGGAAAGTGGAGCTCCCAGATCTTTTTGCTGTGCCCGTAATCTACCAGGGACTTAAAACACTTGCTCACTGTCTCCCTCACCAACCTCAGATTTCTGCTCAAATCTTACTGTCTCAGTGAAGACATACTCATTTAAGGTTTAATCTTTCAGCTTGTTCCTCTGCCTTTTGTAATCTCTGCTACTTTGTTTTTTGATTTTGTTTTTTTCTTTTTTTAGAGAGAGATTTTTGCTATAGGTGATGTGCACTCGTTGGAGAGACAGAGAAACAGAAAGCAAGAAATCACCCTCCGGGGGGATGGCTATGCTTCAATCCCTTCTCCTCCATTCTTCTCTCAAGATCTTGGGCACACACACACACATGTGCCCGGTGTGAGTTTCAAGCCACCAGGTCTGGGACTTGAACTGCAGTCAACTGCATGGAGTCCAGAGACGTCACTATTATGCCATCTGCTGGTCCCTGTTACCCTGTTTTTAATTCTGTAAAAATCTGCAACCCTTATCTAATGTGGGATGGAGGATGTGTTATTTATGTGTGTGCATATAAAAACAGGTGCAATATATATTATTTATTATGTTTGTTCTTTTCTATTTTCTTGAATAGGCTAAAATTTTCCTTTGTTCTTTGATGAATTCTAAACACTTGAAACAATTTTTGGCACATATTAGGCATTCAGTAAGATTTGATGAATAAACTAATTAATTAATTAAACAACATGTTTCCAACATTAAAGAAGTTTTCTTTTTTTTCTTTTCATTAAACATTCAGATACATTTCCTTTGCTTGTAACTATAGTTGTAAACTTTATAGTTTTTGGTATTACAAAAATATATTTAAAAATAGAAACAGCTAAAAATTTAGAAAATAGCAAGAGAAAAAACAACTAGTAGTCGCTCTACCTAACACAGTCTCCTGATTCTTTTCAGCAAAGTTTCATTCACAATTATAAAAGTTTTTTAATAAGATTGTAATTATTCTATTGTGTACATAATTTTCTAAGTTTATTCTTTTAGTTCTTCCATGAGAGAGAGAGAGAGCAATCCCTGACAGGGTTTGGTCATGCCAAGATCTTCCCCCCCAACTTTCCAGCCAACCATATGGCACCCGTATTACACAGCTGCACCCCACTGCCTGTGCCACCATGGCCAGACTTGTATACATGTTTTAGTGTCTTTTCCTTCTAATATTTCCTTGTAAATATTCCATTGTTTATGTAGTTTTCATCAATACATTAATTAGAAAAATGTGCTACAGGGTGTATGTGCTTGCTGGAGAGACAGAGAGAGGAGAAAGAGAGTAAGCGAGACAGAAAGCACCTCCCAAAGGTGACGGCCATGCTATGCTAATCCCTTTGCCTCCATTCCCCTCTTGGAATTTTGGATATGCACTCATATGCACCCAGCATGTTTTTCAGACTGCAGAGTCCAGAATTTGCACCATGCAGTCAGCCACATGGGATCCACTGCCTTAACCACCCTGCTACCTGCTGGCCCCAGTCTTTTTTCTTTTTCTTTCAGTTGCAAGAAGATGCATGCATGAACCAGAGAGGGAGAGAGAGAGGGAGAAAAAACAC
>NW_006160058.1:492802-554042 GCF_000334495.1 Tupaia belangeri chinensis
GGCTATGTCGCTGGACTCCCATGTAGTCGACCGCGGTTCACGTCCCGGACCCGGTGGCTTAAAACTCACACCGGGCGCGTGTGCGTGCATGCCCAAGATCCCGAGAGGAGAATGGAGGAGAAGGGATTGGGGCGTGACCATCCCTCCTGGGGGGGTGATTTCTCGCTTTCTGTCTCTATGTCTCTTTCTGTCTGTCTGGCGAGCGCACGCGCCCTACAGTGAAAATCTCTCCAAAAAAAAAAAAAAAAAAGAAAATTTGCTTGTCCGGTTTAAAAATATTTAAAATTGGGGCCAGTAGGTGGCATGGTGGTTTAGGTGCTGGACTCCCACATGGTCAGCTTCAGTTTGAGTCGCAGACCTAGCACTTTGAAATTCACTCTGGATTGTGTGCTCGAAATCCTGATAATGGAGAAGGGATTGTGGTATGGCTGTCCCCCCTGGGGGGTGATTTCTCACTTTCCCTCTTTCTGTCTCTCCAGCTAGCACATGAACCGTATGGCAAAAACTTGAAGAAAAGGTTTTTTTTTTTTTTAACTTTAATTTTTTTTCATGATCAAGAAAGAGAGAGAAAGAGAGACAAAGAGATAATACACCCAACAGAGTCTCAATGCTACACTCCATCCCCAGCCCCAACTGGTCTCAGATCGTATGCACACGTGTGTCAGGTATGCTCAGCGAGGCCGCTGGATGTGAAAAATCTTCCATGTGTGTCAGCTTGCCAGCGTTGCATTTTCCTACTGCACCGCCTCCTGGTCCCCTAAAATTTAAACTGTTTCCATAGCTTTCTTTTAACCATGGGAGCCAAGGTTATCTCCCCTCTTCGTTTTCATCCCACATTCAGTATATCTGTAAATGATTCTGCTTCTACCTCCATCGCTTCCACCCTGTCCAAACCTTCATTGCCTGTCATGATTCTTATCTGGTCAACAGCTTCTACTCCTGCCCCCTATGGTTTATTCTTCAGAGTTCGCAGGAGTAGCTCTTTAATGTGTAAGTAAGATCATAGTGTGTAAGCCCACCTGGGCTCAAAACCCCACAGTGGCTCCAATGTCACCCCACTAAAGCCCAGAGTCCTTACCAGCCCCTGTGCCATCTGCCATGCTCTTATCCTTGAGGTCTGCTACTCTTCCCCTCTCCTCCAGCTCAGGGAAAGTGGAGCTCCCAGATCTTTTTGCTGTGCCCGTAATCTACCAGGGACTTAAAACACTTGCTCACTGTCTCCCTCACCAACCTCAGATTTCTGCTCAAATCTTACTGTCTCAGTGAAGACATACTCATTTAAGGTTTAATCTTTCAGCTTGTTCCTCTGCCTTTTGTAATCTCTGCTACTTTGTTTTTTGATTTTGTTTTTTTCTTTTTTTAGAGAGAGATTTTTGCTATAGGTGATGTGCACTCGTTGGAGAGACAGAGAAACAGAAAGAAAGAAATCTCTCTCCGGGGGGATGGCTATGCTTCAATCCCTTCTCCTCCATTCTTCTCTCAAGATCTTGGGCACACACACACACATGTGCCCGGTGTGAGTTTCAAGCCACCAGGTCTGGGACTTGAACTGCAGTCAACTGCGTGGAGTCCAGAGACGTCACTATTATGCCATCTGCTGGTCCCTGTTACCCTGTTTTTAATTCTGTAAAAATCTGCAACCCTTATCTAATGTGGGATGGAGGATGTGTTATTTATGTGTGTGCATATAAAAACAGGTGCAATATATATTATTTATTATGTTTGTTCTTTTCTATTTTCTTGAATAGGCTAAAATTTTCCTTTGTTCTTTGATGAATTCTAAACACTTGAAACAATTTTTGGCACATATTAGGCATTCAGTAAGATTTGATGAATAAACTAATTAATTAATTAAACAACATGTTTCCAACATTAAAGAAGTTTTCTTTTTTTTCTTTTCATTAAACATTCAGATACATTTCCTTTGCTTGTAACTATAGTTGTAAACTTTATAGTTTTTGGTATTACAAAAATATATTTAAAAATAGAAACAGCTAAAAATTTAGAAAATAGCAAGAGAAAAAACAACTAGTAGTCGCTCTACCTAACACAGTCTCCTGATTCTTTTCAGCAAAGTTTCATTCACAATTATAAAAGTTTTTTAATAAGATTGTAATTATTCTATTGTGTACATAATTTTCTAAGTTTATTCTTTTAGTTCTTCCATGAGAGAGAGAGAGAGCAATCCCTGACAGGGTTTGGTCATGCCAAGATCTTCCCCCCCAACTTTCCAGCCAACCATATGGCACCCGTATTACACAGCTGCACCCCACTGCCTGTGCCACCATGGCCAGACTTGTATACATGTTTTAGTGTCTTTTCCTTCTAATATTTCCTTGTAAATATTCCATTGTTTATGTAGTTTTCATCAATACATTAATTAGAAAAATGTGCTACAGGGTGTATGTGCTTGCTGGAGAGACAGAGAGAGGAGAAAGAGAGTAAGCGAGACAGAAAGCACCTCCCAAAGGTGACGGCCATGCTATGCTAATCCCTTTGCCTCCATTCCCCTCTTGGAATTTTGGATATGCACTCATATGCACCCAGCATGTTTTTCAGACTGCAGAGTCCAGAATTTGCACCATGCAGTCAGCCACATGGGATCCACTGCCTTAACCACCCTGCTACCTGCTGGCCCCAGTCTTTTTTCTTTTTCTTTCAGTTGCAAGAAGATGCATGCATGAACCAGAGAGGGAGAGAGAGAGGGAGAAAAAACACTTCTCAGTGGGCATAGGTCATGTTTCAATCCTTTGTGTCCTCCATTCTCTCAGAAACACCACATGTGCTGTTGTGGCGTTCAAGCCCCTGGGAAGAGGGTTTAAGCCATGGTCAACCACTGTGCTATGGGCCAGTCCCAATACCATCATTTTAATCACTGTATGTCAGTAATTTTCCAACTTACAAGAGTTATAGCTACTGATATTCATGGTATTGGAAATTTAAAATTAAAAATATTCACTAATTCATTTAAAATGTCAATAATAAACACATTCCATGTTAACATTAGTTCTATTTTTATGTGCAAATAACTGTATTTTCTAAAACCAAAAAAATAGAGAAAACTTTGAATTTATTCTTTTGCAGATCTTGCAAATATAACTAAAAAGACAAGATTTTCGTATCTCCTGCTGCATGTAATCTGTTGAATTTATGTTGTTTTGTTTGAAGTTGACAAAGAAAACGTAGGAAGAACAGAGGAGAGTATGCTAATGGCCTTTTGAGATAATTGTGGACATTCTTCATTCTTATTTGCTACTTCATCAACATCCAAAAACTAGTAGTTTCTTAAAGGTTAGTTGCAGTGTGGAATCAGAAATCACAGCAATGAATTTTTCATACTCTGTTTCATTAAAGTCCATTGATCCATCTTGTAACTCAAATTGATCTTTTTACCCATGTGTGATTCTGTAACATCATATTTTGGTCATTTGGAAAATACTGGTTCACTGATTTATGCAAAATGTCCAACATCAAAAAAAAAAATACTTCTTAATGTCAAGATGTCACTATTGATCTCATCAGAAAGTCTTCTGTATCAGAGAGCTGTTATGTCCACAGCAGTATATAAAAGTTTTCTGAAGTTTTAATTTTCATTTGATAGTTTGAATTTTATTATTGGAACAAACATTGTTATTTTCCTTGAAATGACAGGCTTACTGTGTTCATTTAAAAAATGCATCTACAAAATATCCATGTATAAATAGCCACATCTTTGTCAGCCATTCCCTGGTAAAAATGATGTTCCATGAACAAAAGCAGTTAATTCAGCTTGGAAGTCATTTGCAAGCCATTCGAGGGATTTTCCTTGAATCGACTATTTTACCTCCATAAGCAAAAGTGCTTTGTATATCCTTACCATTTACTTATTTTTTTTTATTATTTAATTAATTTATTTATTTATGGAGAGCTTTTTGCTGTAGGGTGCATATACTTGCCAGAAAGACAGAGTGAGACAGAGAGACAGAAAGTAAGAATTCACCCCCCCCCACACACACACACACACAAGGGTTGAGGGTAGCCACACCACAATCCTTTTCATTCCACTCTTCTTTCAGGATCTTGGGCACACACGCACATGTGCCTGGTGTGAGTTTAAGCCACTGGGTCTGAGACTTGAACCACAGTGACTATATGGGAGTCCGGTGACATAGCCATTATGCCATCTGTTGGTCCCAAATTTTACTATTTCAATAGAAACATTTTAAAGTAAATCTGGCAAGGTGTTTTATTTATTGATTTACTTACTTAGTTTTTTGTTTTTTTTTAAGACAAATTTTGCTATAGGGTGTGTGTGTGTTTGCGGAAGAGACAGACAGAAAGTGAGAAATCACTCCCCTTGGGGGGATGGACTTGTCTCAATCCCTTCTCCATTCTCCTCTTGGGATTTTGGACACACACCCATACACACACACACACACACACACACACGTGCACAGTGTGAGTTTTAAGCCTCCAGGGGTCCGGGACTCAAACCCTGGTCAACTATGTGGGAGTCCAGCAATGTAACCATTATGCCAGCTCCTGGTTCCTACTTACTTAGTTTTTGTTTGTTTGTTTTGTTTTGTTTTTTGGAGAGGTATTTGCTATAGGGCACTTGTGCTCACCATACAGACAGAGAGAGACAGAGAGACAGAAAGCGAGAAATCACCCCCCAGGGGGGATGGCCACACCGCAATCCCTTCTCCATTCTCCTCTTGGGTTCTTGGGCATGCGCATGCACGCACACGCACCCGGTGTGAGTTTTAAGCCACCAGGTCCAGGACTTGAACCGTTATCGTTGACTACATGGGAGTCCAGCAACATAGCCATTATGCTAACTGCTGGTCCCAAAAAATACAGTTCTGTAGACAACATCTTAACTCATTCTGGCTTGACAGTTACATCTGTAATTCAGGTAAGTGCTATATCATTGGAAAGAGGCAGTGCAATTTCTTTGACTGGCTTTGTATCCAGTAGACATTTAGCAAATTCAACTCCCCAGGTTTCACTAGTCATTATCTCTGGTGTGAGTTTCTTCAATCAATATAATGTAACTGGTCTGTAAGATGCTTCACTGTGTTTTTCATTTGTAAATTGAAAAGTTGTGCCAAACAATTTTTGGGATTTAAAAAGTGCATCTGGAACCAGCAGTTGGTGTAATGGCCGTGTTGCTGGACTCCCATGAAGTCGACGGCAGTTCGAGTCCCAGACTGGGTGGCTTAAACTCACACTGGGCACATGTACTTGTGTGTGTGCCCAAGATCCCGAGAGGAGAATGGAGGAGAAGGGATTGCAGCATAGCCATCCCCATCCTCCTTGGGGGGTGGGGGGGGATGATTTCTCGCTTTCTGTCTCTCTGTCTCTCTCTCTCTCTCTCTGTCTTTCTGGTGAGCACACGTGCCCTATACCAAAACCCTCTCCAATAAATAAATAAATAAATAAATAAATAAATAAATAAATAGTGCATCAGTTGGGACTAGCAGATGGCATAATGATTACATTGCTGGACTTCCACATAGTCAACTGCAATTTGAATCCTGGGCTCGGTGACTTAACCTCACATTGGATGTGTGTGCATACATGTCCAAGATCCTGAGAGGAGAATGAAGAAGAAGGGATTATGACATGACCATCACTCCTAGGGGATGATTTCTCACTCTCCCTTTCCCCTATCTCTGTCTCTCCAGCAAGTACATGCACCCTAAGGCAAAAATATCTTGAAAAAAAAAAGGAGGAAATAAATGAAAGTACAAAATCAAATATTATTACTTACTTATTTTTAATAATTACATAAAAGAACAAGCACTAGTTTGAAAAACTTGCTTTTAGTACCTTCACTGAGAAGTAGGGAGCTTAGTGAGCAAGGCAGCAGCTCCATAGCCATGGAGATGAAAATTGTCATCCTTTCTTTTTTTTTTATAGCTTTTTGCTATAGGGCGCATGCGCTCGCCGGAAAGACAGAGAGAGACAGAGAGACAGAAAGCGAGAAATCACCTCCCAGGGGGGATGGCCACGCCATAATCCCTTCTCCTCCATTCTCCTCTCGGGATCTTGGGCACACACGCACACGTTCCCAGCGTGAGTTTAAGCCACCGGGTCTGGGATTTGAACCACGGTTGACTACATGGGAGTCCAGTGACATAGCCATTACGCTAACTGCTGGTCCCCCGAAAATTGTCATCCTTTCTTGAATGACCTTAGGTAAACTCTCAAGGTTCCAGTAGCCTTATCTATAAAGTAGGTGACAATAACAATTTGATAAGATGGTGGAAAAGCAAAATTTGTATTACCTATAAAACCTTTAGTCCAGTGTCTAGCAAATAGAAACACTATTGTCATTATAAATTCCAAGTTCTTGCTTCATTTAATTAGAAAAACCAATAGAAAGGCATCACACATTAAATCATCTCTATTATATGATATTCAAGTGCATTTGTAACTTTGGGTCTTTTGCAAGTGCTTAGGGAACTGAAATGTTTTAATACATCTGTAAAAATTACTTGTAATTAGCATGTAAATTATTATAATCTCTTTTTACATGAATGAAAATATTCTTCTCTTGGGTTTAAGCATTTTCTCTGAAAGTTTGTCCTGGAAATTATTTTGCCTTATGTTTTCTAAATCACAGGCAACTTTACCTTGAATGATTATATGCTCAAAATAGTAGAAATCTGGTATCTTTCTATATGATTTGGAAAATTCAAGTGATTTATTTCATAGGGAGAATTTAAGTTGTTTTCTTCTTGGTGTTCAAGCTGTTGTAGACTGGCAATGCTTAGAAAACAGATTAATTACATGACAGAACTTATTTAGTGTTTGGAGAATAGAGATCTTAGTGATCTCTAAAATGGCCCAGTCTGATGACATCGTTGGTAGTTGAACAAACTGCAGTTTTAGAAACACATGTCCGCCAGTTCAAATCTCCAGCATGGTCAGCCTGGAATACACTGTGTACATGGGTGCAAGCCCAAGACCCTGATCAGTTGAGGACTGGAGGAAGGGATGTGGCATGGCGAGAGGTGAGATGAGGGGGCTTCCTCTATCTTTCTTTCTCTGTGTCTCTTATGTACCTACACATGGTCTCTATCAGGATTTTTTTTTAAATGATTACAAAAATGTTCTCAGAATGATATATAAAAGGTGTAGTATAAAAATAATAGGCCTGTCTAAAGAGAGCCAATTATGAATAAACGAGAAAAACTCTGCTGTAGTTAACTTTTTCTGCAAATACCCAACAAGATAGAAGCACTCTACATGTTCTAGTATCTCAGACGAAACTGAAATACAGCTCATTATAAACAAGGAAGGGCTAGTTTTTTCAACCTGCAAGACTCATGGAAACAGCTTCCTCTATCTTCTTCTGTCTCTTTCTGTGATATGCTTCATCCAGCTGCTGAAATAGACTGCCTTCTGGAAACTAAAACCCACATGGCTCAGACCACAGCAGTAAATCTGGTGGAACAGATGGTCCTGGGTGAATTGTCACACCTCTGCATAAAACCTTGGGATTTCACCAATAAGCTTTACCCAACATAATGGGACTCACAGTGGCAAATTAACAGAAAAACTTCTTGCTTATATCAAAATAGTATGTTACAGTTTCTTTCATTGTATCGTTCCAATCAAGCCAGAATTATGCCGCAAGTTAAATATCAGACATGCAAATGTATATGCAATCGTTTATATTCTTTTCTCTGTTCAAGCACTGAAGCACGATTAAATGAGAATTTAAATTTTATGTCTTACAGATTTTCTAGAGGAATTTCACGGATTACATGTTGAAGAGTTATTTTTTTTTTTGTCGTTATCATTTCACATGTGAAAGTTGTATTGTTTTGTATATTCAGCATCATTCAGTATTTCCAGCATTTTCCACTTCTTTTCTCTATCCAGTCTGGCCCAATCCTAACAACTGTTCTGTGACACATTCATATATCCATATTTTCATACCTGTATTCAACACATGCTGTCAAGTTTGTTATTTGTAACTGAAAATACAAGGAGCTGAGCAAGACAAATATAGTTCTTATCTTTGTGAAGTTTTCACTCTAGCAGGGAAGACACATAATAACTATCTGATTAATTATCTAATTAAAATTGCAGCAAGAGATAAAGGAGCTCATAATAGAAGAAATTGGCCCAGTTAGGGAGCCATTGGGAAGAGTGAAGAGCTTTATGTAGTTGTTGAATGAATGTTTACAGGTCTGAATGTATCATCAATCAACCTGTATCCTAAAGAATGGGTAGGATTGGCCTGGAGAAGGGTGCGTGTGAAGGAAAACTTGGAAGAGGAGGAGGAATTGGAAGGAACCAGGCAGGAGACAGATGAGAGAGGGAGAGAGAGCAGTTCTCCTCATTATATTGAGTTGTTGGAAAAGTCATGACTCATTTTTGCATAGAAATAGAAAAATAACATCAGGATTTTTTCCAACAACCCACTAGCTAAGGCTCCCAAGTGCAGGTGAATAAATATCCATCCAACATCTAATCTCTTTTTTGTATAACATGCTTTTTCTCTAGATGACCTCAAAAAGTGCTTAAACAATTGCTTTGATCTTCATCTGCAGATTCTTTTATGAATTTTTTTACACTGTCATTCTGAAATATTGTCATTTTATTTATGAAATTAAGGTTCTGTTCATGGGTTCAGCATCACTCTGTTTTGTTTTGCAGTGTTCCAACATTCCAGACCCTTCCTGAAGAGATCCTCAGTAAGCTTGCTGATGTCCTTGAAGAGGTACTTGTTTTTAGTCTTTGAACTTTTTGACTGACATGAGGCCCAGTCCCACCCAGTGGGTTTTGTTCACAGCTGTGTGAGGAAAAGTCACAAACCACAGAGAAAACTTGCAAAGGTTTTTTAAGCTTTGGGATGAGTGATATATTTGACTTCAAATTTTAAAAAAGCAACTTAGAACATCCAACATTTATACACAGTTAGAAATGTGCAGATCAACAACCAGAGATGGAGAGAAACTTTTCTTTGTGGTAAATATGTTACCTTCATGGCATATTTCTTTTTCATTTCAATTAGTGTAGAGCAGTAATTTTTTTTTTTAACCTAAAGCTTCAGGTTAGTAAATTTACAAAAGCAATTGGCAGTTGTGAGCATGTGTCATAGGCTGTGAGTATATTTTACACACAGTATTTTATGCCTGACTGTGGAATGCCACCATTAATGGTTCTTCTCTGTACACATGACTTCATAGTTCTGATGAAGAGGAGCCATGCCCTTATGCTATTCATTTGTTGACTTCCATATTAAGATTTATTACTAAGTAATGGCAAAATGATGTTCTCCTACTCTTAATTGTTGAACTCCAGACCAAATTTAAAGCATATAAATCCTCATGTCTAAATTTGTTCTCCTAAGGATATTGGTCATATGAGTTTTCCTGTAGGTTGAATAGATCAAAAGTTTTCTGTTCCTTTTTGCTGAGGAAACATAGATGGGAGTCTAAGAACAGAATCTGTGAAGGCAAAGCCAACCTGCAGCCTGGAACAGGGTGCCCTTACTGAATGGGAAACACGGACAGAGTTAGTGTAAATTAGGCTCAGCAAACAAAAAATAAGTCAAGAATTTAGAAGTTAGTTATGTCGACGGAAACAACCATCTCTGTAAAAATAATAATAAATGGAGTTTATTTCTAAGCAGAATATGAGTGACCTAGGCCCTAAGAAGAGGCAAAATATGCCTTTCTTGGGGTAATCAGGTACAAAGTTTCCTTTTATTTGACTTTGAGAGCACAAGACAAAGTTCGGAATTTAGCGAAGAGTTTTTTTTCCATCGGTTTGGCCCAAAAAAGTGGGAGGTGGATGGGTGGGGCTTATAGGTTATAGGTGAGTTTTACAGTTTTTACATTGGTGGTTAGAAAAGGAAGGTTGCTGAGATCAGAAAAGAATGTACTAAAAGTGTACTTCAACAGAGGTAAGGAGGCTTTTAAGTACATCACAAAGATCGCATGCCAGGGACAAGATGTAGGAAGAATCCTCTTATCAATGGGTCAAAATGTCTGTTAATGATTCTGAGCATGACTCCCTCCAGGCCCTCCAGAAAGGATTTTGGAAAATAAGAAAAGGTGGTCAGACTAGTGAGACTTCTGTCCTCAGCAGCACAGGCAAAATCATGAGAAAGAGATAATTCAGGCAAAGGAAACATCATATGTCAGGTGTATTCTTTATTGTTTGTTTCTTCATTTATTCAATAAATGTTCAATGAGTAGTCTTTCTAACCAGGGCTTGTGATAAAACAGCAAATAAAATGGGCACAGTCCTTCCCTACCGGAGTTTATGTATGTAGAGGGGAGATTCATATTAATCAACTAGTTGCATAAAAATGTATTATTTGGAATTATAATACAAGCCAGCAAGTAAAGTATGAACTGCCAAGACAAGGAACAGGGAAATGAACAGTCTGGAGTCCCATTGAAAGACTGTGAGGGAATACTATAAGCCTGCCTTTGCAAAGCAGGTAGGAGGATTGCTATGAACTAACAGAAGGAACCAAGTGGATGAATAAACGCAATCAGGTATGGTGGCCGGAATGCAGACCATGCCTGGAGATGAGATCTTAGTGGGTCTAGTAGGTCCAGTGAGATACTAAACTTTGATTTTATCCCCTTAGCCTGAGAAAAACTTTAAGTGATTTTAATCCTAGGGGCACGGAAGTAGAGGAGGGATCAAATTAACAGATTTTTATGGAGCATTCCAAAGGAAGGCTTAATTGAGTAAGCAAAAGTTAAGTAAACTGCAAAAGATCAGCTCTAGCGCACAGCACTG
Source organism: Tupaia belangeri chinensis (assembly GCF_000334495.1). NCBI lineage: Eukaryota > Metazoa > Chordata > Mammalia > Scandentia > Tupaiidae > Tupaia > Tupaia belangeri. Next base: position 503,558 of record NW_006160058.1, read on the forward strand.
GTTCAGAATGTGCTTCCAAATCTTATTTTCAACCCTTATTGTCCTCTTATAATCCAGACTTTGTATTGATGGTTTTATCAGTTATACATGTATTTATTGACTGTCTGTCATGTTCCATCACACAGGTTTGGGCATATAACAATGAAAACATAAAACAAGCCAAAACAAAAAATCCCTGTCTTAATCAAGTTAACATTATTCAGGTAGGGGCCCCAGGGAAACTAGACAGTAAACAAAGTGAAGAAGTTTTAAAAACATATGGTATGTTCAATAGAGACAAATGCTAAGGAGAATTTAAGCAGGGGAGGATGGTAAATGGAATTCAGAGTATTTGGACATGTAACTAGAGATGTTAGTTCAATTAAGATATGGTATTGGGGTCAAGGAAGGAGTCTGTGTGAAGATCTTTGGAAGGCTAGGTCTGGGGGAATCCAAGCAATAGGAAAGAGGTCATGAAGGTAGGACCAGAGTAGGGTTTGGAGGGAAGTGTGCCTAGGGTATTGAAAGACCAGGGAGATCACGTAGGGCCTTTTAGGCCACAGCAGTTCTTTTGGCTTTTGCTTAGTGTGAGATGGAACCATTGGATGATCTTAGCAGAGCAATAAAATGGCGTGACTTGCCCTTCTAACAAGATGGCTGTGGTTATAGTGCTCAGAAAAGATTAAAGCAGATGATGCAATACTCCAGATAGACATGATGGTGGCTTTGGTCACTGTGGGAAAAGGAGATTGAGAAATTATCAGACTCAAATGTATTTTGAAGGAAAAACTATAAAAGGTTTACTAGTGCAGTAGGTGTGTGGAATGAAAGACAGGAATTAAGGATGACCCAAGGTTTCTGGTGTAAGTAACTGGAAGGATGGAGTTGTCAGAAAATGAAATAGACATTGGTGTGGTGAGGTAAGAAGCTCAGAGGGATGTGGTGTGGAAAAATCAGAAGTGTAGAGGGCTTTTGTTTGTTTTTTGCAGGCAGATGGTTTGTTGCAGTGTCATTTGTCTAGAAGGCAGCTATTGGTCTCTGGGTGTCATTCTAGAAGACCAAATATAGAGGAATACTAGAGGCAGAACTGTGAAGCAGGTAGCAGCCAACAATTATCATAACATGAATGGATCTTAAAAACAGTAATGAGAGAAAAACTTAAAAACAAAACAACAGCCAAAAAGATAGTTACTGAAATATTATTTATATATATTAAAATACATGAATACAAAATACATTTTTAAGGGTTATTACGAACAATATGCAAATTGGATACATGTGAATAGTTGCCTGTAGCAGAAGGGAGAACTATGGGGTAAAAAGGAATGAATTAGTGAATGAAGGGGAAAACATAGTCTTTTTTTTTTAATGCCAGAGGGCAAGTGACAAAGGGGGGGGGGAAAGTACCCCTCCCATGGGGTGCAGTCATACTGCAATCTCATTTTCTCCAGTTTCCCCATCCTGTTGGGATTTGGGGCAAGCCTGCACACAAGCTTGGAGTGTTTTTCAAATTGCCAGAGCTGGGATTCAAACCATGGTCAGCAATGTGGGATCTGGCTTCCTTAAGGACTAAGCAATGAGGCTGGCCCAATGAAGTCCTGATGGATCCTTAACATATCCATGTTAAAAGACATAACTGGGACCAGCAGTTGGCATAATGGCTATGTCACTGGACTCCCATGTAGCCGATCGCGGTTCAAGTCCCAGACCTGGTGGCTTAAACTCATGCAGGGCATGTGTGCGCGTGTGCCCAAGATCTGGAGAGGAGAATGGAGAAGAAGGGATTACAGCATAGCCATTCCTTAGGGAGTGATTTCTTGCTTTCTGTCTCTCTCTGTCTTCTGGTGAGCTCATGTATCCTATAGCAAAAACCTCTCAAAACAAAACAAAACAAAACAAAACAAAAAACAGTGAAAGCCTGTAAACGCAGGTGGGGCAGAAGGAAAAAGAACATTTTGTGCCTTAAAATCCAGGAGAAAAAAGTAGTTCAAGTAAGATTTAGCAAAAACTTGAGTTTGATTTCTGTTGAAAAGACAAGAGCAGAAATGGGGTCAATGAGAGGGGTATAGTGGAGTTGAGCAGACACAGGAAATACTGTTGAGGCAGGAGATAGGGAGGTGTGTTCATACAACGTCTCGAGTGTAGGGCCTAAGGAATTTTTCTTCTCCTTTGGAAGTCTCATCAGATGAGAATGAGGATGGGGTAGAGGTATGAATAATTTAAAGAAAGATGTGAATTTTCTTCTCCTTTGGAAGTCTCATCAGATGAAAATGAGGATGGGGTAGAGGTATGAATAATTTGAAGATGTGAGATAAACAGAAGAGCAAATGATTTAGAGAAATGCACTAGGAATGACATAGTCATTCCAAATCTAACTTAAACAGAAAAAAAAAAAATATTCAAGACCATTGCAATAGAGAAACAAGGTTGAAGTCAATTCTAAAACCAAAAGATGGGAGGGTTTTTGAGCACTGAGGTGAGCTAGTGGAAGAATACTGGAGAACTCCAGTGTGGGGGAGGTTGTTCCATGCCATTAGGCCCAGGGGTCTGCTAATTGTTCCTTCAGGAACTTAGATCTTTATCCTCCCACAGAGACAGGGAGAAAAGGATGCCAGCTCCTACGAGGGCCAGCTCTCAGGTCCTTGCAAGACATTCTGTGAAAATAGCTGGAAGATCACCTTTCAAAGAGGCAGGTTAAGAATTTATAATTGAATTAAAAAGGAAAAAAAAATACCTAAGTGCTCTAAGAAATGAGTGGTTAGGAAGAAATCTAGTTGAGAAGATTAGACTGTCTTGACTGCTAGCTCATTTGATTGTTTGTGTTTTTCAGTCTCCTATGTTTATCTGTATTTAGGGACAGGTAGGCAGAGAACTGGATTCCACCAGGATTGTTATTTTGCTAATGGTGAGTGATAGAGAGAGGGCACACACCAGAGCAATTGTAATGACTGGCCCAGAATTTAACCTGCACCAGGGGGCGAGCACCTAAGAGGTTGTGGAGCAGTAGGTTTTAGTCTTGAGAGGTTGAAGAATTTTCAGAAGGCATGAACTGGAAAGATATTGAAAATGTTTTTGTCTCTAGCTCCTGATTATATAAGTCATTCTGTGATCCACACACAGTCTGTAGTGTGAAGCTTATTGAAGTCAGCTTTCCCCTGATTTATTGATCTCCAATATGTGTGACCATAAAGTGAAGCAGAACCTTGTCATACTTGGCTACTGTGTTCCAATATAAAACCATTTGTGAGAACAACTTCTGACTGTATTTCTCTCTGAATGTGCTGACCTGCAACCTCTATAAATGTAAAACATATTTCCCCAGTTGTTTTTTTTTTGCTTTTTGCTTTGTTGTTGTTGTTGTTAAATACTCTGAAGAATTCTGATGACTCCCTTATGTTTTTAAAAAATAAGTTGAACAAAAGCACAAGTTTATCGGCCCCAATCAACCCACAAAAGAAGAGAAACACACACAAAAGAGTCCCTGATATCCTTTAATAATGTTCTTTCCTTTCCTCAGCTGTGAAAGCATTGCTATGTTTTGTGTAACAATAGCCACAGTTCTGTACATAATTCTGACCAAAGAAATATTTCAATACTTGGTCCATTTTTTACATCGGAAGATGCCTTAATGTAGACTTGGATTCAATGAGCCACAGTACAGTCTATACCAATGCTGAGTGAAAATGGAAACAGCTGATTAAGTACCCGCACATTTGTTTTCTGGACATAAAAATGAAGTAAATACACAAAATGCGAAGTAGTATAAATACACTATCCAGTGCAGAGTATTTAAGTCAAGTTGAATAAGCAAGCACAATGAGAAACTAGATTAAATTATGCATCAGATAAAATGAAACAAATTTGGAAGAACAAAAGCAATACCAATGTCGCATAACATTACAGGGAAATGTGATTGCATAATAATTGAGCTATCTTTCTTTCTACAAATATCTATACGAAGATGAAAGAATCCCAGATTATTTTGAAGGAAAACAGTACAGTTATAGTCGTCAATGAAGAATTTTGCAGCTTTGTTTGTTGGACTAGTATTTGTAGAGCACCTGCCATGTGCCAAGAATTGTTGCAGATTTGGAAAAGACAGGGCTGTGCTCTCTCTAGCAGATGTTCTAGTGAGGATACAGATGTTAAGTAAGTAAGTAAATGATAAGTCATTATGTCCTTACTGAGAGGAGACCTCTCCGAGGAGGTGATGTTTAAGTGAAGGTCTAAATAAAGATACGGGGTGCCATGCACTCAGAGCAAAGGGAAGAACAGATACATAGTCTGAAAGTAGGAATGAGTTAAGATTTGGAGGTGGCAGTCTTGGAGTGAGAGGAAGCTACAGCAATCAGGTACAAGCAGATCCAAATATGGACTTTGGTTTTTATTCTGAGCCCCGTGGCAATATTTGAGGGGTTGTTAAGTAATAAAGTAACATAGTCTGAGTTGTGTTTTAATTATACCAGCCTGGCTATTGTGAAAAGAACTGGTTATACAGGGACAGACTAGTTATAAGGCGACTACAAAACAACCAAATTGAGGGTGGATGAACTATATGTAATTTTACTTTCTTATTGGCTATTTTATTCTTTTATTCATGGGGAAAATATTACTAACATATGTAAAAAATTATTATTATTTTTATTTTACAAAATTAAAAAATAGGGGCAAGAAGACAGGGACTACGGGAAGTCAAGTGTAACTGGTAGGAAAGAGAGCTGGATATAATGGTAACGAGTGATTTACGTGGGCACATGTGACAAGGGGACAAAGGTATACTACTTAGAAATATCCTGTTCTAAAACTAGAAGGGAAGTTGTGAGCCATTTCTGCCATTATCCACCCTTGCCCCCACCATTCCCTCTGTAATTCATAGCATGGATGGACCCACTTGTGTATTCCTCCCCATGAGATTATAAAATAGAAATGTACTCCTTCTTTTCAGTGTAGCAATTTGGTGGTCTGTCTTTCTTTTTCCTTCTTTATTCTTTTTTCCTTCCTTCCTTCCTTCCTTCCTTCCTCCTTCCTTCCTTCCTTCCTTCCTTCCTTCCTTCCTTCCTTCCTTCCTTCCTTCCTGTTTTTGCCATAGGGCACATATACTCACCAGACATAGGGAGAGAGAGAGACAGACAGAAAGAAGGAAAGTGAGAGATCACTCTCTCAGAGAGGATGGCCATGCCATAATTCCTTTTCCTCTACTCCCCTCTCAGGATTTGGGGCCTGGGATGATTTTTAAGCCGTTTGGTCCAGGACTCAAATTTTGTAGTTGGCCACGTGTGATCTAGAGCATTAACCTCCACTCCACCTGTTGATCCTCCCTTTTTTTTTTTTTATTTCTATCACATAGTAGAACTATTTATTTTGTATACTGCATTTCTCATTACTTTTCAAGAACATATAACAATTTTCTCTAGTCTCTGAGAAGTTGTATCTAATTGTAGCTATAAGAGGTTCTTTGTGAAAGGTCTATTCAGGCCAAGCACAATAATGCCAAGATTTTTCTAGGTTGTGTTTTGTAAAATGAGCTGAAATATTTTACTTGACCCTATAAACATAAGATCTTGGGAACCAGCAGTTAGCGTAATGGCTATGTCGCTGGACTCCCATGTAGTCGACCACAGTTCGGGTACTGGACCCGGTGGCTTAGAACTCACGCCGGGCACGTGGGCGTGTGTGCCCAAGATCCTGAGAGGAGAATGGAGGAGAAGGGATTGCAGTGTGACCATCCCCCCTGGGGGGTGATTTCTCGCTTTCTGTCTCTATGTCTCTCTCTCTCTGTCTGGTGAACGCAAGCACCCTATAGTGAAAACCTCTCAAGAACAAACCAAACCAAACCAAACAAAAAAACCCTATAAGATCTTTATTATCATTGCAGTATGTTGTTCACATCCCATATCTTACTCAAGTGAACACTTAATAAATATGAGACTCTAGGTTTGGTTTGCTAATTTATAAAATAGAAGCTTTAGGTGTATGTAGAAAACAGAGAAACCTGAATTTATACAGTGACTTCATTAGTCTCTGTACTACTTCATATAGTATAGTGAAAATTTGTATCTGTATTAATCAAATGCATTTGAATATATTCTGAGCATCTAAGAAGTATCTGTGGGTAATGGACAAAGCTAGGAAATTATAAAATGGTATCTAATCTCTTTTTTCTAGAATATACTTTCCTTCTTCCTTCGTATCCAGTATGATTAGTCTCTACAGATTAATTACATTTTTCAAATGTCTTGAACAACCCCTAGCTAACCTTCAGCTGAGAAATAGTTCTCTTCAATTATCATCTACTCAAACATAATGGAGAAATGTCACTGTGAATAAACTCCATATTTAATATTTTTCTAAATGTCAGGACTGTGCTGACATCTTTAAAGAAAGTGGCAACTAAAAACATTTTCTCATAAAGAAAGTAGCAAGAGATTAACCTGATGCATCACAGAGAGTGCTTGAATATTCATTTGAGTAGGGTAATACTTTCACAAATGGAGTGTAAATGTTTAGATAACTTGAGGAAAACTGTACTTTGTTGAAAATGCCAATCTCAAGAACCAAATTAAGTCAACCTCTCTAGCAGATGTTCTAGTGAGGATACAGATGTTAAGTAAGTAAGTAAATGATAAGTCATTATGTCCTTACTGAGAGGAGACCTCTCCGAGGAGGTGATGTTTAAGTGAAGGTCTAAATAAAGATACGGGGTGCCATGCACTCAGAGCAAAGGGAAGAACAGATACATAGTCTGAAAGTAGGAATGAGTTAAGATTTGGAGGTGGCAGTCTTGGAGTGAGAGGAAGCTACAGCAATCAGGTACAAGCAGATCCAAATATGGACTTTGGTTTTTATTCTGAGCCCCGTGGCAATATTTGAGGGGTTGTTAAGTAATAAAGTAACATAGTCTGAGTTGTGTTTTAATTATACCAGCCTGGCTATTGTGAAAAGAACTGGTTATACAGGGACAGACTAGTTATAAGGCGACTACAAAACAACCAAATTGAGGGTGGATGAACTATATGTAATTTTACTTTCTTATTGGCTATTTTATCCTTTTATTCATGGGGAAAATATTACTAACATATGCAAAAAATTATTATTATTTTTATTTTACAAAATTAAAAAATAGGGGCAAGAAGACAGGGACTACGGGAAGTCAAGTGTAACTGGTAGGAAAGAGAGCTGGATATAATGGTAACGAGTGATTTACGTGGGCACATGTGACAAGGGGACAAAGGTATACTACTTAGAAATATCCTGTTCTAAAACTAGAAGGGAAGTTGTGAGCCATTTCTGCCATTATCCACCCTTGCCCCCACCATTCCCTCTGTAATTCATAGCATGGATGGACCCACTTGTGTATTCCTCCCCATGAGATTATAAAATAGAAATGTACTCCTTCTTTTCAGTGTAGCAATTTGGTGGTCTGTCTTTCTTTTTCCTTCTTTATTCTTTTTTCCTTCCTTCCTTCCTTCCCTCCTTCTTCCTTCCTTCCTTCCTTCCTTCCTTCCTTCCTTCCTTCCTTCCTGTTTTTGCCATAGGGCACATATACTCACCAGACATAGGGAGAGAGAGAGACAGACAGAAAGAAGGAAAGTGAGAGATCACTCTCTCAGAGAGGATGGCCATGCCATAATTCCTTTTCCTCTACTCCCCTCTCAGGATTTGGGGCCTGGGATGATTTTTAAGCCGTTTGGTCCAGGACTCAAATTTTGTAGTTGGCCACGTGTGATCTAGAGCATTAACCTCCACTCCACCTGTTGATCCTCCCTTTTTTTTTTTTTATTTCTATCACATAGTAGAACTATTTATTTTGTATACTGCATTTCTCATTACTTTTCAAGAACATATAACAATTTTCTCTAGTCTCTGAGAAGTTGTATCTAATTGTAGCTATAAGAGGTTCTTTGTGAAAGGTCTATTCAGGCCAAGCACAATAATGCCAAGATTTTTCTAGGTTGTGTTTTGTAAAATGAGCTGAAATATTTTACTTGACCCTATAAACATAAGATCTTGGGAACCAGCAGTTAGCGTAATGGCTATGTCGCTGGACTCCCATGTAGTCGACCACAGTTCGGGTACTGGACCCGGTGGCTTAGAACTCACGCCGGGCACGTGGGCGTGTGTGCCCAAGATCCTGAGAGGAGAATGGAGGAGAAGGGATTGCAGTGTGACCATCCCCCCTGGGGGGTGATTTCTCGCTTTCTGTCTCTATGTCTCTCTCTCTCTGTCTGGTGAACGCAAGCACCCTATAGTGAAAACCTCTCAAGAACAAACCAAACCAAACCAAACAAAAAAACCCTATAAGATCTTTATTATCATTGCAGTATGTTGTTCACATCCCATATCTTACTCAAGTGAACACTTAATAAATATGAGACTCTAGGTTTGGTTTGCTAATTTATAAAATAGAAGCTTTAGGTGTATGTAGAAAACAGAGAAACCTGAATTTATACAGTGACTTCATTAGTCTCTGTACTACTTCATATAGTATAGTGAAAATTTGTATCTGTATTAATCAAATGCATTTGAATATATTCTGAGCATCTAAGAAGTATCTGTGGGTAATGGACAAAGCTAGGAAATTATAAAATGGTATCTAATCTCTTTTTTCTAGAATATACTTTCCTTCTTCCTTCGTATCCAGTATGATTAGTCTCTACAGATTAATTACATTTTTCAAATGTCTTGAACAACCCCTAGCTAACCTTCAGCTGAGAAATAGTTCTCTTCAATTATCATCTACTCAAACATAATGGAGAAATGTCACTGTGAATAAACTCCATATTTAATATTTTTCTAAATGTCAGGACTGTGCTGACATCTTTAAAGAAAGTGGCAACTAAAAACATTTTCTCATAAAGAAAGTAGCAAGAGATTAACCTGATGCATCACAGAGAGTGCTTGAATATTCATTTGAGTAGGGTAATACTTTCACAAATGGAGTGTAAATGTTTAGATAACTTGAGGAAAACTGTACTTTGTTGAAAATGCCAATCTCAAGAACCAAATTAAGTCAACAAATTCACTTTCACCACCTGCTGTAGGTATTTTTTCCTTTCTTTATGTGAATGCAAGGTATGTTTAGATATCCTGATTTTTAGATAGAAAACAGAGCATGTTAGGAGTACTTTGTTGTCCTAAAGAATGTTTCATATCCAATTTTCTCTTTAAAATATTTAATGTGATTTTCTTGGAATAAAAGAGAATTCTGCTTCAACAACTTAAGACGTTTCTACCTTTGGGTCTGCAAATTTGCATAATTGGATTTTGGACATGATTTGGGTATAAATAATTGGTTCTTCTGGTTTGTGTTCCTGGATGGTACGTTTGTTTACTTATGTTTTTGTTTATTGAATATGTATACTATTAGATGTTGTGAAAGTCATGGTGTATTTTTCTTTGTTTTTCTATGGAAAGGTGCATCATGACTTTTCCAATGACCCAACTGACAATGTCTTGACAAGCAGCTTTCCTTAGGCAATATATATATATATATATATTTAATTTTATTTATTCATTCATGTATTTTAATTTCATCAGAAAGACACAGAGAAAGAGAGAGAGAGGGAAAGTGAGAAAGCAAGCCACCAGGTTTGGGAAGAGAGAGAGAGAGAGAGAGAGAGAGAGAGAAAGCAAGCCACCAGGTCTAGAACTCGACCTGTGGCTGTCCATGTGGGAGTGTCCAGTGCTTTAACCACCATGCCACCTGCCAGCACCTCTTTAGACTTTTTTTAAATTATTAAGAGAGACATTATGAGAAGATTCAAAAAGACCAAAAACAAAAAGGCAAAGAAAGAAATTATTTTAACATTTTTCAACTCACTATTGATTGCTAACATAGGAAGTGAATATCAGAGGACACAGTTCAGGGATCCTCTTGGGAGGAGGTTAATGTAACCAAGGCACTCTTTCTTGCTGTGAGGTCCTGTAGGCTGATTAAATATTTAGTTATTCCGACTCTGCAGCTGTTCTGCAGTGTCACCATCTTATGCAGACATCTTTCCAGACTCCTTTGCATTCTCTCCAGTGGTGAATAACATAGGAGAAAAGCCCTATTTTTGGTGGAGTTACTGGAATGCTGTGATTTTTCCCTCTTTTATCATTCTAAGTTGGCCTAGGCCTCTTAGGGAAGTAAATGATAAAGTAGACAGGAAAATTATAGTTTTCTTTGAAATCTGTTATTTTGTAACTAAACTTTTTCTTCCTTTCCTTTAGGATTGACTTTTGCTATTCAAAGTCATGCTGCAAATAATTCAAAGAATTTATGTTTTATTTTTCTCAATTGGTCTATCTTACTCTGAATTTTAATATTTACCTGTTTATTCTTTTTCTCTTTGCTTCTTTTAAGTCTTCCCTTATGTGGGTCAAGTTATTGCTTTCAAAGGGGAATGAAGTAGAAGGGATTTGTGTGTATTGTGGCAGGAGGGAGGATGGAAAAGATACAGGAAAGAGAGCTTAGAAAATAAAATCTTCAATTTGGTTTAAAATCTTCATATCTTATTTATAGAAATAAATATAGAATATGATAAAATATTTACAAATTGTACAAGTAATGAGGAGCTTGCATACAGAAGTTTTATTTGGATTACCAAAGGGCACATGCACTTGCCAGAGACAGAGATACAGAGAAAGGGAGGGAAAAAACCCCAATGGGGTGTGGAAATACCACAATATCTCATATCTTTTCTCATGTATCTCTTCATCCTATCAGGATTTATGGCATACACCCAACACACTGGCCTTTTTTTTTTTTTTTTTTTTTTTCCAGACTGCCAGGGCCAGGGTGTAAGGTATTCTTGAGGATCTGGATACCTTAACCAGTAGGCTATAGGGCAAGCCCTAGAGTTTTTAAAGAACACTTACAACTTAACAATAAAAATAAATAATTAAAAGATAATAGACTTGACATTCTCCCCCAAAATACAAAATTTCCATAAGCACACGGACAGTTTCTTTACTATTAGTGATTTTGGAAATGCAAATCAGAACCATAATAACCACTTTACACCCACCATGATGTCTTCTGGAAAGAGAAAAAATGACAGTTAGTAACAAATATTGGCAAAGTTGTAGAGAATTTGAACCTCCTCATATATTGCTGGTGATATTATAAAATGCTACAGGTATATTGAAAAACAGTTGGGTAGTACTTCAAAATGTTAAATATAGTGACTCCGTATGTGAGTAATTTTACTCCTTGGTGCTTACTCAACAGCTTTAATAACATATGTTCACACAAAAACTTGTACACAAGTGGTCAAAGTTCATAATTATAACATTCCAAAAGTAGAAATAACCCAAATGTCTGCCAACTGATGAATGGGTAAATAAAATGTGGTGTATTTATAACAGAATATGTGTGCACATAAAAAGGAGTAATGAACTGATATATTCCACAGCACGGGTGACCTGGAAAACATCAGACTATGTAAATGTTAAGTTAAAATACCCCACATTGTATGATTCCATTTATGTGAAATGTCCAGAATAGGCAACTCTGTGGTGAGAGAAAGTAGGTGAGTGTTTGCTAGGGTCATGTGGATGGAGCAGAATGGAAGTGACTTTCAATGGGTATGAGGTTTTCTTCAGGGTGATAAAATATTCTAGAATTAGATCATGATGAAATGGGTACATTTGAAAAGATATGAATTTTATCTCAATAAAACTGTTAAAAGAAAGGTAAATGTAAATGTGATTCTAGTTGTGATAAGTTCCATGAAGAAAAGATTCGGAGTTAATTGGAGAATGTTTACCTAGGGGTGGGGGACATTGGAGTCAGCAGCCAATGAAAATATTGTGAGGGCAAAGTAGTTTTAAAGCTTAAGTATTAATAGAAACAATACAAGGTTGGCCCTATTGCACAGATGATAAAGAAGCCAAATCCCACGTGACTTGACTACAGTTCAAATCTCATCTCCCATGGCTTGAAAAACAAGCAGGCTATATGTACACACATGTCCAAAATCCTGACAAGATGGAGAAATGGAACAAAAAGGACTGCGACATGGCCATGCCCCACGAGAGGGTGCTTTCTCTCTTTCTACCTCTCTGGTGAGCACATGCACTCTCTAACAATAAAATAAAAATAAAAGAGAAATGAAAAATCCTAGAAATAGTACACATTTAAAAAGCACCCATGTAGAAGAAGTTTTGTTAGGATGTTGTGGATACTGACTCTTTTTTTGTATTTTGGAGAGGTTTTTGCTATAGGGTGCGTGCACTGGCCAGAAAGACAGAGAGACAGAAAGCGAGAAATCACCCCCCCCCGGGGGGGGGAATGTACACACTGCAATCCCTCCTCCTCCATTCCCCTATTGGGACCTTGGGCACATACGCACACACACCCAGCATGAGTTTAAGCCACCAGGTCCAGGACTTGAACCACAGTCACTACATGGGAGTCCAGCGACATAACCATTACACCAACTGCTGGTCCCCTGACTCGTTGTTTTAGGGACTGAACAAAACTGACCTCTCCACATCTTTCTCAGGTTCTGGATAATTCCATTCTCCACAAAAATTCTTCTGTTTCTAAGCTTCAGTCATTTTCACTTCTTTCTGCATAAAGAAGTCCCTCCCCTCTATCTTCCAAGTCAATTTAGCTATAAAAAATTAATGCTTGTTTATGGCTTTGCATTGGTCTCTAATTATATAAAGATTTACATCTTGAAACTGGAAGTTCCTTAAAGGCAAAAACTATGTTAGTATTGTTTACTTTGAGGCCTGTAAGTAGTCAATAAAAATTAAAGTAATCCCTTTCACCTTATTGATGAGAACTCTATGCCAGACTAAGGGCACCTGTTTAAACCCCTCTAAGGTAAACACTGTTACTTTTGTTACTATTCCCAATTTACAGGTAGAGGAACTGAAACCCAGGTAACAGGTAAATGGGAAGGTATTTTACCCCGCACAATTTAGTGCTGGAAACAGTACCTATCAGTACTGTACAATGTTGTGACTTGAAAATTTGTGGAATAAAATTAAAAAGGAAAAAAAAAAAACCCTATTTCCTCCATTCACCACTCTTTTCTTATAAATGGGAGTTACTTTCTTTTGAAAATAGTTCTTGATTGTTTTTTTCCTTGAGAATAGTTTTTCCAATCAACATTTTAAATTTGGAATGACAGGGATCCATTTTATGCTTTCCACCCTCTCCAAAACAAGGCATTCCTAGTCATTTATTGCCTGAATATGTGTGCCTCACCCTTTGCTGCTTATAATTCATTTATGTGCCTTGCAAATAGGAAGCCAATCTGCAGTAAATCAGCTTCCTAGAAAACATTCATAGAAAGTGCTTGAAATGGTTGTCACATAAGAATATTTAAACCTGCTTGGTACTTGTGATTTGTTATCACTTAAGGGGTTTGTAAACAAATAGTGGATTTGTGTGGCACTGTGAATTGGTGGCCGTGCGTTCTGCATGTGTGTGTAATCCATTTCCTACTCAGCATCTGAGTGGACCATGATGGGCTCTGAATTCCTTTCACAGGGATGTGTGATGAACACCAGATCTGAACTAGATAAACTGTCCTGTCAAAAAGAGAAAGCTACTCAAGGTTTTCAACTCCTTTCTTTTTACACAGTTGGCATCTAAGACATAAATCGATGAAGGATAGAAGCTCATTATGTGCTTGTAAGTGAGAGGCGGAAGATAAGGAAACCAGTTGGGCTTTCAGTTTTAGCCACCAGATATAAAGCTTGTCTGTGCTGGAGAGAGTTATCCAACCTGTCAGAGCAGGGGATTGTACAAGCACTCAGCTGCAGGCCTCCCCCAGATCTTTGGCTCCACAGTGTCCCTCCAAATGTGTGACAAGGACAACCTGCCACTCTCCTGCCAAGCAGGAACTATATAGGGTTTCTTAGATTGGTATCTAAAGGGCTGTTTCCTGGTAGATAAAGTTCTGAACCAGAGAAAGCCATATTTCAGTCCTGAATGTTCCTCAGGTACCAGTCAGCATCAAAAAGGGGCGACCGTGACCAGTCCTAGCTTTAGGGCGATTGCAGTTGTGTGAGAGGATGCTTCTGTAAGTCTCATGCTCTGTGTGTTTCCTTAATTATTATAAGATGCTGTGGGTAGCTTCGCTTAGGTTTCTGGGAAAAGCTATCATTTTTGTTTTTTATTATTTACACCTACAAATTATTATTATGATTATTAATTATTTTGGAGAGGTTTTTGCAATAGGGCATGTGTGCTCACCAGAAAGAGAAAGAAGACAGAAAGCGAGAAATTACCCCCCCCCCCCCCGGGGGGGGGGGGTGGGGGCGGTTTCATCTTACATTCTCCCCACAATCTCTTCTCCATTCTCCTCTTGGGATCTTGGGCATGCATGCACATGTGCCTGGCGTGAGTTTAAGCCACCGGGTCTGGGACTTGAACCGCGGTCGACTACATGGGAGTCCAGCGACATAGCCATTACGTGAACTGCTGGTCCCTCTATTATTGATTTTTAACTTAATTCAATTGTAGCCTAAGAATATAATTTGTATACTTCCTATACTTTAGAATTGGGTAAGTTTTTGTTGTTTTTTACCCAGAATGTGATCTAATTTAGTGTTCTGTGTGAGGTTAAGAGAAATGTGTATTCTGCTGTTGTTGGATGACATATGTTATAAATGTCAATTAGGTTCATTGATTCATGATGTTCAGTGCAACCACATTCTTACTGAATTATGCCTTCTGGATCTGTCAGTTATCAATAATAGGATGTAGAAACATCTAATTATAAAAGTGGACCAGTCAATTTTTCTTGTAGTTCTATCAGTTTTTCCTTTTATTTTCCTTATATTTTAATGTCCTGTTAGGCACATACACACCAAGGGTGTTTATGTATTCTTGAAAAGTTGATCCTTTTATCATGACTTAATATTCCTCTTTATGCCTGATAATTGTCCTTATTCTGAAATATGTTTTGTCTGAAATTAATATAGTTACTCTTGCTTTCTCTTGATTAGTGTTAGCATGGTGTATCTCATTCCATTCCTTAACATTCATTTTTTTGATGACAAGATTTCACTGTGTTATGATGCTCTTGCCTCAGCTTCCCGGCTGCAACTGCAGGCATACACTACCAAAGCTGGCTCTTTTGTAGACAGGGTTTTCCAGGACCACAGGCTTGACCTTGCATTCTTCCTACTACAGCCTCCTAACCACTGAGATCACAGGTGCATACCACCATGCCTGGTTTTTAGAATAGATTCAAAACTGAACCCAGGATTCCTGCATACTTCCAGTCTATAGAACACAGCATCTAAGCAGTGCATGCCACTGTGGCTGGGCCCATCTCTTAACTTTTGGTCTATCCATGTCTTTATTTTTAATGTGGGTTTCTTATAGATAATACATAGTTGAGTTTTTTCCCCATTCTAACAGTATCTGTATTTTCTTTATTGCCTTTAATTTTTTTTTAAGCTTATAGTCTTTGAGAGAGAGAGAGAGAGAATGAGAGAGAGAAGAATCCTCAACAGGGTACTCACATCACAATTCACTCACAATGGCAACTGGCCCAGATTATAGCAGACAAGTTCAGGGAGGTCCCAGGTCATGAACTGTCTTTCCCATGTGGATCCATTTCCATTAACACTGTGTCACGACCTATCCCCAGTCTCTATATTTTAATTGGTATATTTAAATTATTCAAATTTGAAATAATTATTGAATTATTAATATATTTGGATTAATATCGGCCATATGGATCACTGTTTCTACTTATTGCCTTTTATTTTTTTTTGGTCTTTCTGGTTGTACTTAAACATTTTATGTCACTCCATTTTCTTTTTTTTTTTGGAGAGGTTTTTCGCTATAGGGCGTGCGTGCTCGCCAGACAGACAGAGACACAGAGACAGAAAGTGAGAAATCACCCCCGCCCCCGGGGGGTTGGCTACCCTGCAGTCCTTTCTCCTCCATTCTCCTCTCGGAATCTTGGGCACGCATGCACATGTGCCCGGCGTGAGTTTTAAGCCACCGGGTCCGGGACGCGAACCATGGTCGACTACATGGGAGTCCAGCGACATAGCCATTACGCTAACTGCTGGTTCCCATCACTCCATTTTCTTACCTATCAGCAAATCAATTATATTTCTTCTCTCTTTTTTTTTTCTTTTGCATTTTTTAGTGATTACCCTTGAGTTTGAAATGTAAATTTCCAATTAATCCAAGTCCTCTTTCAAGCAATACTACACAATATCTCACAGAGTGCACATATATTCTAACAGGGTATTCCTGTTGCTATAGCATTGCAATTGTTCATTTCATTTCTTTATGAGCTATAATTACTGAGTACATTAGTATTATTCTGAACCAAGTCCAAGTGTTCTCTCTTAAATAAATTAAGAATTTATTTTATCATCATGTATTCCTTTTCTAATGCTCTTTCTTTTTTTATTTTTTTTAATGTGTGTGTAGAACTGTGTTTGTGACCCATAGCATTCCACATTTTTCTGAAGACCTTTTTTTTTTTTTAACATTTCTTTTAAACCAGGTCTACTGGCAACAAATTATTTCAATTTTATGTGTGAAATAGTCTTTATTTCTTCTTTTTTTAAAAATATATATTTTATTTTTTTAAGGTTTTTTTTTTTTTTTTACCATAGGTCACATGTGCCTGAGAGACAGAGAGAGATGGTGAGAGGGAAAGTGATAAATCACCCCACTAGGGGATATGGCCATACCACAGTCCTTTTTTCTCCATTCTCATCATGGGATTTTGGGCACACATGCATGCACGCCAATCATGTCTCAAGTCCCCAGGTTTGGGACTCAAACTGTGGTTGTCCTTGTGGAAGTCCATCACCTTAACCACCACACCACCTGCTGGTCCTTCTACATTTTTGAAGAATAATTTCATGGGGTACAGAATTCTGATAGGTTTGTGGGTTTATTTTTTCTTTCGACACTAAAATTACACTGCGCTCTCTTATTACTTATATGGTTTCTAAAGAGAAGACTTATACAATTCTTACTCATAGTCCTCTGTAACTAAGATGTTTTACTACCACCCCCCACTGGTTCCTTTCAGAATTATTGCTGGTTTGATTTCTATGTTATTTGAATGTGACATGCTTACTTATCCTGTTTAATATTTTCTGAGCTTCCTGAATTTGGAATTTTATGTCTATCATTAATTTTGGAAAATTCTCAGCCATTTTAATTTTAAATAATTCTTCTGCTTTTTCTTTTTCTTCTCTTTTTTGGTATTCTCATTATGCATAATTGCATCTTTTGTAATTATACATCAGTTCTTTGATATTCTGTTTTATTTTTTCTTTGTGTTTTGGTTTAGGAAGTTTCTATTTACTTATCTTCAAACTCACTGATTCTTTCCTCAGCCATGTTTAGTCTACTAATTGGGGTCATTTCAGGCATTCTTGTTTTTCTTGAAGTATTTTTAATTTCTAGCATTGTCTTTGATTTTCACTTTGAGTTTCTATCTCTGCTTATATTATCCATTTATCTTGTTTCAGAGGCTTTCTTTCTGTCTTCACATTGTGTTTGTTTGTTTGTTTGTTTTTTCCTTTTAGCATGCTTTGTTGTATTTTGTTAAAAACCAGATATAATATATTGGGGAAAAGAAATTGAAATAGACCTTTACTGGGAGGTTTTGTTAGCCTAGCCTGGCCAGGAGTTAGACTGTATTTACTGTTAGCTATGCTGTCAGAGCCTAAAATTTCCTCCAATGTCTTGGAGTTGCTTTTTTTTTTCCCCCTTTAATTGAGAGTATGTGCTCTCACCAGAAAGAGACAGAGAAACCACAAAAAAAAAAAAAAAAAAAGGAAAGGGAGAAACATTCCATGACGGGACATGGTTCCACCACAATTCTTTTCTCTCCATTTCTCCATCCTGTGAGGATTTGGAAGATGTCTGTACATGTACCCATTGTGTTTGTGTTTTATGAGCCTCTGGGGTCAGGATTCAAACTGTGGTTGGCCATGTGGGATCTGGCTCCCTTCAATTCTATACCATGGATTGGCTCTAAAATGTTCTGCTTTTATCTTCCCTGTTGTCTTTGGATTTTCCCTGTAAACTTCTTGAATAGGTTCTGAGGATTGTAGTTTTTTAGCTTGAATCCCACATTACTCAGAAGCATTATTAATATGGCGATAGGTTATGGAGTAGAGGAAATTGTTCTATAGTCCTGTGATGAAGTTTCAGTCTTACAGTGTGTCACAGTTAAGCATATCCTTTTTCCATATAAAGACTAGAAAAAGCTGAAGTTGGGCATTTGCCTTCCTCCAGATGGATTACATTTAATAAAACTTCAGTAATTTAGGCTCTAGTAAAATAGTTTCTCTTAAGGTCAGGCCTTGTTTAGAAGAACAGAGGGTTTTAGATATATTTCAAAATGTTTATTTTTCTCTTCCTTTCAGAGAAGCACAGGGACTTTTTAATTGTTGCTATTATTATTTTGAACCAACTGTTTTCTCTTAAATTAAGACTTTATTAAATAAATTCAGAATTTATTTTACCATTAAATAATGGTAATACTGGTAATACTTCTCTAATACTGTTTATGATAAGAACCTGATAAAGTTCCTAGGACTAAAATTCATGAAAGTATCGTGCATTCCCTAAAACTGGACCCCTAGGCTGTCTCTCTAGTTTACAGGTGGAAGTTTGTACTGTGACCTTGCTTTTCTGATGGAGCACTAGAAAATAACATTGATTTTTCTTTTCAGTGTTTAGCCTCTTTGTTCCATGCTGTAGGTAGGGATGGCAGTGGTTATTTCTAAAGTCTTTTCCTCTTTGGGTGAGAAATATCTTTTTTTTTTTTTTTAATTTTAAATACACAATATGGTGCTCTCAGCAAAATCTATGGCACACAAAATCTATTTGTAGCTTTCATCATTATTTACTATTATTCCATTAAAAATGTTTTCAAATCTGGCAACCAGCAGTTACCGTAATGGCTATGTTGCTGGATTCCCACATAAACATTAACAAAAATCAACTCAAAATGGATCAAAGAACTAAATGAAAAGCCTTAAAGCATGAAAGTACTTGTGAAAAACTCAGGGGAAAGACTTCAACAAATTGGAGAAGGCAAATATTTCTTATTTAAGACCCCTAAAATGCAGGCAACAATTAAAAAATAGACAAGTGGGACTAAATTAAACTAAAAAGCTCCTAAAAAAAAAAAAAAATGTTTTGGAAACCAGCAGTTAGCATAATGGCTATGTCGCTGGACTCCCACGTAGTCGACCGCAGTTCGTGTCCCGGACCCGGTGGCTTAAAACTCATGCCGGGCACGTGTGCGTGCGTGCCCAAGATCCCGAGAGGAGAATGGAGGAGAAGGGATTGCGGCATGGCCATCTCCCCTGGGGGGTGATTTCTCGCTTTCTGTCTCTCTGTCTCTCTCTGTCTGTCTGGTGAGCGCACGCGCCCTAAAGTGAAAACCTCTCCAAAAAAAAAAAAAGTTTCCAAATCATAATGAAATAAGGACATAATATCAAATCACAAAATTTAATATCTATCTCTGAGCATATTAAAGATAATTTCTGGAACTGGCAGCTGGCATGATGATTAATGGCGCTGGACTTCCACATGGTTGACCACATTTGAGTCCTGGACCTGGCGGCTTGCTTTCTCATATTCCCTCTCTTTCTCTCACCCAGTCCCTCTCTGGTTAAATTAAATAAATAAATAGATAGATAGATAGATAGATAGATAGATAGATAAATAAAAGATAAAATAATTCTTTAAGAAAAAGATGATTTCTCTCTGCAATAACAAGTTTTGGGGAAGACTTTCTGGTCAGATTTTTGCCATCAATATTACAGTGTGACACTGGCAAGAAGAACTAACCTGAGCTGAAAGCTGGCCCTGAGAACCCATGACAGGAGGGAACAGTGAGCAATATGAAGAAAAACAGCAAAAATTGGGATCAAGGGAGTGTAAGTGTGGGACTAGAAAAGGTGACAAAGGGATAATAGGCTCTTTAGATGTCTGACCCATGGCAGAATTGATACAGCCAGCATTGTCGTTGGTATTCAAAGATGGTGCTTTCTGATGGCGATTACATTTGTGCCAAGAGATGCTGTTGAACAGTTTATTCCAAGCAAGGCTGCCCTTTGGTTCACAGCTGTCGCCACTGTTTAGAACAGAGCTGTCATAGACGTGTGGCCTGACAACCTCTGTGCTCAGGCAGAGCTCCCACATCGTGGGTTACTGTGGGTTTATTGGCTCTGGGTGCTACTCAGTTTCCAGCAGTTCAGAAATGTCACACCATTTGAATAGCAGCAGGAAAGCTGTCCTTCTGTCCTGCCTGCTTTTGGCCATGTCAGTTTGCTATAAAGTGGTTGCTTTGGGCCATTTCCCTGAACACATCTTCCTAGCATAGATCCCCTTCCCTTTAAAAAAATTTTTTTTTAAAACTGAGTATCATCTCTCATTGTTGTAGTTTTGCTTGCTCTAGGACTTTATAATCAGTAATCCTGCCTTACCTTTTAGTATTAGGATTGCTATGTAGTTCTACTTAATGTCATTATTTCAGAAAACCAATTTTTTGGTCATAAACTAGAAAGGGCCAGCTTTGTAGCCTTGCAGAAAGCTGGACCTTAAAGGCACCAAGGACTTTCAGTCTTTCCTAAACCTTTATTCCAATATTAGTTTCCAAATAGATGAGATCATGAGTTTCCTGGAGGGATTACTTAA
The DNA here is from genome assembly GCF_000334495.1 of Tupaia belangeri chinensis. NCBI lineage: Eukaryota > Metazoa > Chordata > Mammalia > Scandentia > Tupaiidae > Tupaia > Tupaia belangeri. Next base: position 524,181 of record NW_006160058.1, read on the forward strand.
AATACAGATTTCTGGACACCACTGATATGTATTGACAGGTGAGGAGCCTGGAAACGGGTAGGTTAAATAGCAGCTGTAATGTTGCAGGTTACAGATTGGCAGCACCAACTACACACACACACACACACACACACACACACACACACACTTCCACTAGCTACACACACACACACACACACACACATTTCCACTAGCACTAGCTTCCCACTTCACTTAGTTGAGGAAGCAGGACCAAATGCACGTTGGATGGCTAAACACAGCAGGAACAGACACAGCCTATCTCTGCGGCGCTTTTCCTGAGCCCGCTCCTCCTTTGATAGGATTGAAAAAGAAAATGGCATTTGGCTCTGTCCCTGCCCTTTAATTATGGGGTTTATATTGTCATTCGAGAACAAGTTAACTCTAGAATTTTAATGTTTTATTTTAAGAAGGGGTCAGTAAAATTCTTTGTCACCTGGTTTTGTACGGTTTAAGAGCTATGAATGTTTTTTGTATTCTTAATTAAAAAAAATTCTTGCTGGAGGTGACATGTTCTTGATAAGGGAGTGAGAGAGAGAGAGAGAATAAGAGAGAGAAAGAGAAAGAAAGAAAGCAACCCACCTACTCCCATGGGACATGGTCATGCTGCAATTCCTTCTCCATTCCTCTCTCCTTTTGGGATTTTGGGCAGCAATGCACTTGTACCTGGTATGTTTCTCAAGCTGCTGAGACTCTTCGTGCACAGTTGGCCATGTAGGATCCAGCAACCCTAGCCAGCAGGCCATGGACCAGCTGGTTTTTGCATTTCTAAATGGCTAAAAATGAAATCAAAACAATAACATTTTATATCATGTCATAATTAACATGCGATGATATTTAAGTTTTACTGAAACTCAGGCATGCATGTTTCTTATTATCTGTGACTACTTACTTTTTTTTTTTTTTTTAATAATTAATTTATTTTAATTTAACCAGAGAGGTACAGAGAGAGAGAAAGGGAGAGAAAGTGAGAAAGCAAGCCACCAGGTTGGCCATGTGGGAGTCCAGGGACCCTAGCCACCATGCCACCAGCCAGCCCCTGTCTGTGATTACTTTCCTGCTGCAGTAGCAGAGCTGAGGACTTACCACAGAGGCCACAAAGCCTGAACTATCCATTGTCTGGATCTTTGGGGAAAAAGTTTGGCAACTCTGGCCTGAGAGAATGTCAGCAGCTAATGGTCCTTCTTGGCTCAAAAATCAAATACTTCCTCAAATCAGCAATGTCCTATCCTTCCTGGCCGGGGTGGAGTAGGGAACACAGTGATTGTCCAGTGGTCAGGGACACTCCCTTCCTCCTGCTCGGCAGGTCCTGGAAGCAATTTCCCACGTTGAACCCCGACTCTTACTTTATACCCTCTTGCCGAAGGTTCTGATACCGAGTCTGTGCCGGAAACTCAGTCACAAATCCATTCCTACTACAATATCCCACGTAGCTCACGTGGCCTGGAAAATGTAGGAAACACTGACAAAGTCGACCTTTTTTAATTTCCTGGGTGAAATGATGAGCTTGCTTACTAAGAGGTTGGCTAACACTGTTTGCAACTGATTTGGGCAGTGCTGGGCCAGAACCCAAGTCTCTGGATGTTTCTGGTCATTATATCGTGTGCCTTAAGGTGATTATGAATAGACTGTGATGTTCTCGGCATACAAGTTTGTGACAACTTTCAGGAAACAGGTCACGCTCTGAATGCAAATAGATGAGAAACTTCTCTTGCCGCACTGGATTTGTTTTTTAAGTGAAAACCAGGAGACCTCCTGAGGTTCCTGTCATTACTTTCAGTGTCAGCTGTTTATTATTTTTGAGGTTTTTGCTTTAGGGCAGGTACACTGAGGAGAGAGACAGAGGTAAAATGAGAAATCACTCCCCAGGGGGATGGCCATGCTGCAAGCCCTTCTCTCCATTCTCCTCTCAGTATTTTAGGCACGCATACACATATGCCCAGCATGCGTTTTAAGCTGTCAGGTCTGGGACTCGAACCATGGTCAGCCATGTGCAAATCCAGCCACCTTAATCACTAGTGTCAGCTTTTAAAAAATTCTAGGGCCAGAAAACTTGAGGTGGGGGGCGAAAAATAAATATTAATAAAGAACAATTAAAGTGCATTCTGACTGACATTTGAATTTGTAATCTTCCTTTCTAATTAGCATTAAGGTTTCTCTATTTGCAGAAAAAAGAGATGTGACCGAACTTTAACTTCTAAAGAGAGATTTTAACAGCTGCTCTCCATCCTGAGATGAATATCAGTAATTAGAACTATTATCATTTTCTGTCATCATTATGGCCACTGTTATTAATCCTGAGCACAGAAAGTCATGATGCTAATGCTGACTCCACCAAACTATGAAATCTTAATTACCATTCCCTGTTATAGAAAAAAGCTATTTGTAAGGACCAAGCAGCTATTAGGAGGAGGAGGACTTCAGTAGCTGTTTAATGTGTTGATGATTTGAAATCACCAGTTACAGGACTTCTGAAAAGTGACCCCTTCTTTCATTTTGCTTTTGTACTCATTTTATGGGTGGTCGGATTTCTCCCAAAGTAGTTTGGTTACATATGGTATACTGATCTTTCACATGCTGCTCCTATATCGTGTCTGCAAGCACACAGCTAGTATTGCTACTGAACAATAATCAATGATCCTTTGGGCATAATTCCTACTGACCCATGAAGAGAGATAGTGGAAGAATTGTCTAGCTATTTTAAAAATGGTGATGTCTGTGGTACACAACTGTGGAGGCTGTGTCTATTAAATATTAAGTATATTAATATATACTTCACTATTAACTTACTCCATCTATTATTTTAGAACTGCAGGGAGAGAGTATTGCACTTGGCCATTCCGCCTCTGCTTGCTTTATTTTATTTATTTATTTATTTATTGAGAGTTTTTTGCTATAGGGCACATGCGATCGCCAGACAGACAGAGAGACAAAAAGCGAGAGATCACTCCCCATGGGGGATGGCCATGCTGCAATCCCTTCTCGTCCATTCTCCTCTCAGGATCTTGGGCACACACGCACACACACTGTCATGAGTTAAAGCTCCCAGATCTGGGACTCAAACTGCAGCCAACTACATGGGAGTCCAGCGACATAGCCATTACTCTAACCGCTGGTCCCACCTCTGCTTGCTTTTATTTGCCATTCAAGGAAAATAATTAAATGATTCTTGCCAAATCCAATGATAAATACACCTAAAACCAAATGAAAACAACCAAAATAAAACAGAAACCATACTTCTATTTGTAGTGTGTAAATCAAGGAAACAAGACAGAAGACTAAAATGAATTAATTTTCCAATTTATTTATCAAAATTTTGATTAATCAGTTGCAATTCCCTCATCAATTGCTAAACACTTACCCATGGACCAACTTTACATAATTAAACATCACATAATTTTTTTCTTAATTCGTGATGGAGTATATATATATACACACATAGAGAAGAGAAAGAGACAGACAAGCATCTTCCACAGGGTTTGGTCATGCACTGTCTCCTTCCTCCAACCCATTGGATCTTGGACACATGCACCCATGCCTGACATGTTTCAAACTAACAGGACCAGGGAGTCAGATCTTGGCCACTATGCGGGATTTGTCTACTGTTGAGCAGCCCATGATGGTTGCACCATGGAGCAAGACCCCCATCATTTACTTTTAAGTAGAAGGGTATTAAAAGATAAAGGATTTGGGGGCAGCAGGTGGCATGGTGGTTAAGGGCACTGGACTCTCACATGGCCGACCATCATTCAAGACTCAGACCTGGCGCCTTGCTTTCTTACTTTCCCTCTCTCTCTCTCATCACATTAAAATAAATAAATAAATAAATAAATAAAGTTAAATGAAACAATTCTTTAAAAAAAAAAAGATAAAGGATTTCTTTTGACCTCAGCTATATAATCTACTTCCCAGAATTACCTGAACAAGATCTGAACTGTAAGCTTAAAACAGAATAAATTAGAAGCTATAAAGTTCTTTCCCAAGTAAATACATTTATGAGAAATAAATCAATGTCCTGTACCTTCTTTGTGGAGGATGCTCACACATGGACATCTAAGAAGCCAACTCCATGGCTTCCATGTGAAGGAGTTATTGGGAGTTTTAATTACAGCAGGGCATCATCCAGGAACTGGAAGATAAGGGATGTGGTCTTGGGTACCAGTGTCTCTAGAGTCCCAGAGTTCATGCTCAGTGTGTGGTGTGGACACACACGGTGGAATAGAAGAGAGGTTATGCAAGTCTTGGCTCATCTGAGCCAGCAACCACGGTCTGAGCGATTTTTTTTTTTGTAAATTTTAATTTTTTAATGTTTTAAACGTTTTTCCATAGGGCACGTGCACTCACCAGAGAAAGACAAGACAATAGAGGAAAAGTGCGAAGTAACTCCCCAAGGTTACAGCTTTGCCACAATTCCTCCTCCTCCATTCTCCTGGGATTCTGGTCACACATGTACATGTGCTTGGTGCAAGTTTTAAGTCGCCAGGTCCAACCCTGTCATTATGCCACCTGATGGCCTCACAACTATAAAAATATATATTTTTTGAATAAGGAGTTTAGTATCCAGTAATATTTTGAAAGAAAGTCCTTTATGCATCCTATATTTTTAAAATTATTTTTAAACAGTTTATTCATTTTGACCAAGAGAAAGAGCACATATACAAGAGAGAGAAAGAGAGTGACAAGCACCCTCAATAGGGTCCCATCATGCATTGATCCCGGTCCCCTGGCCCTCCAGGTCTTCATGATCTTGGGTGCACATGTATCCATGTGTCCCAGCTTGGCTGCTAGCACTGCCGTTAAGCACTCTACTACCTGTGCCACCAAGGCAGGACCAAATTTATTTTCATATTACCAAACCCTGCATGATAAGTTGGAATTTATCCTCTTGGTATGAAAGCAATATATTTATGCAGTTTAATATTGGTATTTAGATGTTTTAAAAATATGTTATAAACAAAGTGGCTTCTAGTGCCTATCTGTGGCCACTGTGTGGTCCATGATGAAGTTTTTACCAGTCTGTAATATTAAGGAAAAAATGTCATTAGTATGTAAATAGAAATTCATTTGATTCAAAGAATGTCTCCTGAGAAGATTCTGGGAGAGCAGAATAGGAAGTGCTAGAACTCTGTCCCCATGTCTAGACAATTGCACTGGCAGAATCTTTCCTATGTGATAACTCTTTTGCAATTCTGGAGGCTAAGGAAGGTTTGCAGCTTTCAGGACTGGCATGGACAGTAATCGTGGTTAATTTGGGTCAGTTTCAGTTCATAGCACAGTAATACCTACCCATCCCCAACCTCTCAGTCTTACGGCAGGGAATCTGCCCTCATTCCTGGAGCAGCATGTAGGAGCCATGGTGGGCACAAAGGACCCTGTCTTCCAAATATCAGGGATTTGTGTGCTGATTGCCGATTGCTGTTTCTGAGCACAGAGGTATAGAAAGAGGAGCAGCCTTTGTTGTTACACCTGCCTTCACTGTTGTGAGTGTGTTTTCCTCTAGATGAACCGACTTCCAGAAATTTACATGGTTGGCATCTTTTCCTACTTCGCTCCCTTTATTATTCTCTTTTTCCTTTTCTGAGAGCCAGACATTCATCACTAGGACATTTAAAAGTAATTTAACATATAAGAGAAATTGAAATGTCACTGCATGTGTCCAGGGCAATGCTCAGGAAAGACCCAGAAACCTTGAGTTTATACCTCAGACTGATCCCCAGTGCACTGTTCCTACACCAATCAAAAACGAAAACTAAAACCAAAAACAGCAAACTCTGAAGAGAAGGGAGAATTGGATTCTCAGAGTTCCTGTCACTCTGAGTTACTATAACTTCAGTGTTATTATATTCGAATGTCCAGTTTTTAACAACAACAAAATCAAAACCAAACAAAACAAAAATCACAAGGCATAAAAAGAAATAGAGAAGTATGGCCCACCTCACACAAAGAAAAACAATAAATAAACAGAAGCTGTACCTGAAAAAGACCTGATGGCAGATACACTAGACAGAAACTTGTTTTTTTTCTTTTTTTGGAGAGGTTTTTGCTATAGGGTGCGTGCGCTCGCCAGACAGACCGAGAGAGGCAGAGAGACAGAAAGCGAGAAATCCCCCCCCAGGGGGGATGGCCACGCTGCAATCCCTTCTCATCCGTGCTCCTCTATTCTCCTCTTGGGATCTTGGGCACACACGCACACACACCTGGCATGAGTTTAAGCCACCTGGTCTGGGACTCAAACTGCGGTCGACTACATGGGAGTCCAGCGACATAGCCATTACGCTAACTGCTGGTCCCATAGACAGAAACTTTTAAACAACTGTCTTAAAATTGCTCAAAGAACTAAAGAAGGAAGTTGAGAAAGTAGGAAAAAAAAAAGATGTATGAGCTAAATGGAAATACCAATAAAGGTATAGAAAGCCAAAAAAAGAAACCCATAATAAAATTCCAGAGCTGAAAAGTACAATAACTGAAATGCAAAATTCACTAGAGAGAGTCAAAGGCAGATGAAAGCATCAGCAAACTTGATGACAAGACTATGGAAGCTATCAAGTCTGACGAACAGAAAAAGATTGAAAAAAAGTAACAGAGCCTAAAGGACTTGTGGGTCATCAGCAAATGGACCAACATATGCATTATGACGATCTCAAGAAGAAGAAAGAAAGGGACCCACTCCTATGTAATAAGTTACTTGAAGCAGGTTTAATATGTATAGATAGCAAGGGACAAAAGAAGCCTAAGTTCCACTGCAAACTCATCCCTTAAGGCTTAAGAAAGCTGCCCAGAGTGGCAGGATTCTTGAATCTTGAGTCTGCATGTTCCTCTTGAGTCACAGTGTGTGGGTCCTGAAGGGGATTCTGCCCTGGGTTACCTCAAGGGCCACATGGTTACCTGGGCCCCTGGTTACCTCTGGGCTCAGATGACTCGCTAGAAAGTTCCTTTGTAACTCATGAGGTTACATGCCATAGGAGGGATAGGAACAAACCTGGGGCTGTTCCATGCAGTTCCTCCCTGTCTCAGGGTTTTGCAAAATATTCAACAGTTATTTTTGAGAACTACAAATAAGAACAAGAGGAATTGAGTATATTTGAGACAACCCAAGAATGGGATTTTACCCATTATTACATGTTCGTTTATTACTTGAAAAGTAATGTACCTGGGATCAATTCAGCATCTCAAAGTATACTTTTAAAAACAGGGAAGTCATAGAATGATTACAAATAAAATGCTAGTGATAAGAAGGGCCCTGGAGATGAAGCAGAATAACTATATTATGTTATGAGTGAGCCCATTTTATATATATAATGTGATATATATATTTCCCCTCCCTTAGCATCAGCTAATGAAACTCCACTTAATTAAATGTGTTTCCATGATATGGCGATTCCTCAAAATCCTGTAGATAGAACTGCTTTATGATCCAACAATCCCACTACAAGGCATGTACTCAAAGGAAAGGAAGGGAGTACATTGCAGGAATGGCTGCCCCCCAGTGTTTATAGTATAACTATTCATAATAGCCAAGATATGGAATCAACTTAAGTGTCCATCAGCAAATGAATGGATAAAGTAAATGGGGTGGAATACTGTGGGTACACAGTGAAATATTATTCAGCCATCAAAAAGAATGAAATCTTATCACTTGTAGCAACATGAACAAACCTAAATGATATTATGTTAAGTAAAATAATCCAGGCACAGAAAGAGAAAAAAAAAAGCACACTTTCTCCCTCATATGTGAAAACTAGAAAAGTTGAACTCCTATAAATAGAGAGTAGGATAGTGGTTATTACAGGTGTGAAGGGGTAGGGGAGAGGAGTTTGGTACGATAAGGGAATACTGGTTAACCAACAAAGCTGCAGATGGTAGGAGCAAGTCTAGTGTTCCACAGCCCAGGGCAGTAACTGTAGATCACAGTAATACATTCCTTGTATATTTCAAAATAGCCAAAAGGGGAGATTTCTCAACATAAATTAATGAGGAATGTTTCAGATGATAGATATGCTAGTTACTCCGATTGGATCAGTATACATTGTATTCATGTACTAAAAAAAAAACCATAAACATGTCCAATTAATATGTCAATAAATATATATGTTTTCATTATGTAGGTAATCTTTAGGAAGGGAAGAAACTTCCAATCTCTTTAGGAGAACGAAGGAGAAAGGAATGTAGCATGGCCATCTACCCTAGGGGGTGATTTCTCACTTTCTGTCTCTCTGTCTCTAGTCTCTCCAGTAAGTGCATGCGCACCTTATAGTAAAAATCTCTCTTAAAAAATGATAGATAGACAGTAGATAGATAGATAGATAAAAGAAAGAGACAGAGAAGAAAAAGAAAGAGAAGAAAAGAAAAAAAGAAAGAAGAAAGATAGAAAATGAAAGAGAGAAAGAAAAAGAAAATCAGATTTGGAAGGAATCAAGAAATGTATTTTATACATCTCTTCTGTAAAGTCCCCAGCCATAGTCATACTAAATAAATGTTTATAAGGAAATAAGGCAAGAGTAATAAAATTCACACTCATAAAATATGCTGTTAGATTTCTTTTCCATATCTAAGCATTTGTGGAATCATCTCATGCATATTTATATTAAAAAGTCTATTATAAAGCTCTGTCTTCAAACTTTGTATTAAAAAAGGAGAGAAATATTATTTCTATACATAGTTGACATATTTGAAAATCCTTATTATTTTCAGGTTTTCTCTGTTGAAAGCAATTTTCTCTTCTGAGTAACACAGACATTTTCCCTCAGTCCTTCTCATTTGGAAACATAGTTTTTGTTAATCTAACATTATAACCTAGTTATTCTTTAAAAACAAGACAAAACCAAAAAAACATTTTCCAAAGGCTATGTGCACTTGCTAGGGAGAGAGACAGAGAGACAAACCAAAGGAAAGAGGATAAAGCACCCCTCCTTTGGGCATGGCCATGCTACAATTTCTTCTGTTTCATATAATTCACTTATTCTTATAAGTATTGTTAAATGCTTTATGTAGGAAATTTCTCATTTAACATATTCAATATAATTTCCTCTTCCCTGAACTGCTTTGGGCATATTTTGGATTATAGAAATCGTTTTACTGAAATAATGTAAAAATGATATTTTCCTCAATTATAAAAATATCAACACTATTTTATAATATAACAATAATAACATAACATAATATTATAATAATAATAACACATATACCAATATTATGCTATCTGGAAAAGTAATAAAATAACATTATTTTATAAAAGCTCAGTATTTATCCCAAATGTCCTATAAAAGTAATAGCTACCATTTATTAAATATTCCTTGTGTGTGAGACATCAAGGTCTTTATTTAGGCTCACTTATTAAATCCTTAGGCAACTTTGAAGCAAGTAGTCAATCCCATTTCACAGAAGAAGAAACATCCCCTAAGAAGGTGACTCATGGAAGATTTGGATCTACATCTTGTGTCTAACCAAGTCCAGATTTAATTAATTAATTAGTTACAATTATTTATTTAACTTTATTTATAATTATTATTTTTTATTGGACTGTAGGTACATGTGCTTACCAGAGAAAGACAGAGGAGAGAGAGTGAGAGAAAGTGAGAAAGCAAGCCGCCAGGTCTGGGACTTGAACTGTGGTCAGCCATGTGGGAGTCCAGTGCCTTAGCCACCATGCCCCCTGCTTGCCCCACAGGTCTTGTTTTTATGCTACAGTGCCTTACCTTCCAAGTGGAAAGGTAGAAGAAAAGCTTTACTGGGGCCCTAGGATGGGCTTAGATGTGCCTCTTTTAAAGGCCACTCCAGGTGGGCATTGTGACAGGGCAGGTGGCCTCAGATAAAATTATGGTGCCAGTTGCTTTTAAAAGGTTGAATTTAATGAAATCTTTTTTTAAAAAAATCACTTTACAATTTCTTTTTTAATGAGGAGCTTCCAAGTACCAAGTACCATTGACAGCTGCCAATGAACTGACAATGAACTCAGCAATGATGCTTTCTTTGTACTAGAATAAAAAGGAAGTAGGGTGAGAGTTGTCTCAGGGAGAAACATCTCATTCTCTTCATAATTGGCACCGAACTATTTTCTGAAACAGTTGATATTCTTGTGAGAAATTGTACCTGGGGTACGTGAATCTTCCTTTGTTGCTTTCCTTTCTACCTTTTTCTTTCCATCTTATTCTTCCTTTTCTTTATTCTTTCTTTTTTAAAATGTAAATCTCTAGTCTAGACCAACATATCTTATCCACAGATATTTGGTTGTAACTTCAGTATAGGAAGATCATATTTTCAAAGCACAGATGCAAGCTGACATGCTTGGGCTAGAATGTGCCTCTAAACACAATCCTATCTTACATTGGTCCAGAGCTTCACACTTGACTAAAGAGAAAAGCAAAGACAGAAAATTATGAAGGTAAAGTGTTTTAGGTAGTGGGGTAGGAACTGCTGGTGGAAATGGAAAGCTTATGCCTCATTCCAGGTGGGCAGCAACTTCCTGCCCTGGCCAGCTTCTGGTCCAGGAATGGAGGGCTAGCATTGCACCTGTTCTGACTTTTGTTTTTAAGTTTATTTATTTTTCCATGAGCAAGAGAGAAAAAAGTGAAAGCTAATGAGACCATGACAGAGACAGAGAGACAGAGCTCCCAGCAGGGTCTTGAGACATGATCCAGCTAGCCCTGGATCCTGGGTACATATGCCCCAGGGTATACAAGGAGGTCTCAAGATACAAACCAAGAACCTTCCTATGTTGGTCAACATTGCAGAGCCTTGCATTTTACTGTTCCGCTTTATAACAGCTGAACAATTAAATTTTAACATGGTATCCAGATTTTTATTTCAAATTAGAATATCTTAATTCTAGTTCTTAAATTTTAGCAAAGGTTGTGCTTTTATTATTATTTTTTTAAATTAATACTCTGGAAGTTAAAGAAAATAAATCATGGGCCAGCCAGGTGGTGTGCTAGTTAATGCAGCTAGATCCTACGTAGTCAACAGCATGGTTTGAGTCCTGGATCTGGCAGTTTGTAAAACACACTGGGCATGTGTGCATATGTGGCAAAAATCCCAAGAGGAGAATGGAGGAAAGGGATTCCAGTGTGATCATCCTCCCTGGGGGGTATTTTCTCAACCCCTCTTGCCCTGATCTTTGTCTAGCAAATGCATGTGCTCTATAGCACAAAATAATATTTTTTAAATTGTGTCTTAGGTTTTCTTTATTAGTTAATAAGAGTTCAAATGTCATAGGTTGCTGTGAGGATTAAATAATATAATTAATATATATTTGGCCTGAACTTTTAGCTGCTTAATAAGTTTTAGATATTTCAGCAGTAATAAAAATTGTTTCCATATAACTATACGAACAGTCATAAAGATATTTGCAAAAATCACAATTTCTAAACAGGCATTTCAATGACATGACAGAAACATAGCTAACAGTTGTAGTGTTAGCTTCAAAAATAGTTCAGAAGGGACCAGCAGTTAGCGTAATGGCTATGTCGCTGGACTCCCATGTAGTCGACCGCGGTTCGAGTCCAGACCCAGTGGCTTAAACTCATGCCAGGCGTGTGTGCGTGCATGCCCAAGATCCCAAGAGGAGAACGAAGGAGAAGGGATTGCAACGTGGCCATCCCCCCGTGAGGGGTGATTTCTCTCTTTCTGTCTCTCTGTCTCTCTGGTGAGCGCACACACCTTATAGCAAAAATCTCTCCAAAAAAAATAGTTCAGGAGTATTGTCTAGATTTTTGTTATAAAGAGTTATAAATATTTTGAGTGAGGAGAGTATATAGAGCATATATATTTACCCACATGAGTTAAATATGCTAAGGGACTTGCTGGAAATGTACTTTTCCAGGAACAGCAATCAAGTCACATCACAATTGAAATAAAAAAGCTTTACTGATAAGATTCAGAAAGCAATCACTCAGGTCCCAAGATCACAGCCACAAATCAGATAAGAAAGGCCGAGTTACCACTGGAAAAGAGAAAACTGACACATGGGTGTGCGCACATGGCACACATACATAACCACACACACACACACACACACATGCACACACACATACACACACACACACAGGGTCTTTTTCAGGTTGCAGTTTGGATTGTGTCAAAGTATAATATGCTTTAAGGAATAACTCTAAATATTCTTCAGATTTTATGTTTTGAAAATTCTGGTAGGGAAATCTTTTCTTTACATTTTTGAAATCTATTGATAACTAATCATGTTGTATTAGTTAAGATAAACTAAGTTGTCCAACAGTAACAAAACAGTCACAAAACGGCAACAGCTTAAGCTTACTCCTCACTCACATGACATGTTCAGTGTAGGTTAGTGTGGGGGTCTGCTTATTGTGGTCACTTAATGATCAAGGCTGACAAGAGTTGCATTTTGATCTTTGTTTCATGATCACTACAGGAGGAACAAAGACTTATCCCTGGTTCCCTCTTTTCTATCACCTCTGAAGTAGTGAAAGATTAGCTTTGGTATGAGGAAAAATACAGACTATAAGGAATATGCATGGTTTTTCAGCATTATTAGACTGTATACCCAAAGGCAGAGATCCTGGTGAGTTATGTCTAAGTGATGTATTTTGTCATAGAGAAATTGAGCAAAGAGTTCAACGGTTCCTTATTACATGGGTTTTTATCAGCTGTTAAATAACAAGCTAATTATTGAGTGAGGATAACCAGATAATAGAGTTTTGAGTAGAACCATGAATTAAGGGTCTAGAAAAATCTTTTTATCTATCTTGAACCTAAGCAGGATAGTCTTGGCAGTGGAACTGGGTGATTTTGTACTCACCAACTTTCTTCAGTTGATACTGCAAAACTACCTGTTCCTGTTTATTGAATATCTTGGTTATCGTGGTGTGAGTTAGGTCCCTTGAAATTTTTGCTTTGGTTATCTTACTCATGTTGAAACTTGACTGGGAAGAGACACCCTATTCTCAAGAGTAGGAATACCAGCTTCTAAACCTTAGAGAATTATTAAACACATGAATTATTTGAACTAAAGTATAAATTAGCATGACTTATACATAGTCATTTAATCTAGAGGGAAACCTGTATAACATATAGTTCTGTTAATGATCAAACAATTTTCTGAAGCTAAGGGCTCTTTACGATTTAAACAAAGACAAGAGAAATTATTGGGATTAGGGAAAGGCTATTCAATTCAATAAACATTTACCACACTCCTACAATTGGAGTTCAGCAGTTGGAAGACTTGAGAGAGGGAGAGGGGTAGATTAGTAGATGCAAATGATTAATCTTGAAGGAGATAAACAGTAAATTTACTTTTCTTTCTTGTTTCATATAACCTGGCATTTATTCATACTATTCTAAACTCAAATGTCACTTGAGAGGCTTCGTTTGAAAGATTTAGTGACCAAGTCCAATTGTTACTTCTTATCTTACCATATTTTGTCTGCTCTTGGGTATTTAATAATTACAGTCGCTTCCTCCTTAAAATCTTTGCCTGTCTTTTGTACTGCCACACTTGCCTGTCTTACTGGCTATTATTTTATCTCCTGTACAAGATGTAAGTCCTTCTGTCTTCCCTCCAGCGTAGATATTCATCACAGCTTTCCATCATAGCTTAGTACTAAATTTTCCTGAAGTAATTTCAATACGTTAATATGTATATGCAAATGGGTATAAAATCCGTCACTCATCCATTTATCATTCCTAAAAATAGACCTATGTATTAATTGTCTACTCAAGTTTTCTATCCTCTCCAACTCAACCTTTTCAAGACTGAACTCATCTTCCTTAAACCTCTCTCTCTTTCAGTAAATGGCAATATTTGGCCTAGGCCAAAACTCAGTCTAGTTTGGTTCTTCCACCCCCCCCAGTTTTTTTTTTTTTTCTTTTTTTTGTTATCCCTAAACTTAAATTATGTTTGTTTGACCTTGTCAGAATCTTACAAATCTGGTCCTGGTAGCCCTACCTTAATTGGATTGGGGGTTAGAATCCTCTTTTCCTCTGTTGTTAAGAACTAGTTCATATCTCTGCTTTACATTAATTACACTGTAAATAAAGCCTTATTTAACTTTTTTCCTCTGTTAGTAATGACCTCTTTGAGTCCAGAAATAGTCACTTATTTCTGAATTCCCAGTAGTTTTAGTATTTTTTAAAATATATACTTATACCACAAGTGAATAAAGTTAAAAGTGCAGAGATACTGATAAATAAAGCTATGTCTGATCATTTTATCTTCTGAAAGCAAGTGACAGTGTCCTTAAATTTTTCACTAGGATATAACTGAATTTGCACCCAGAGATAGTCAAGATTTGTTTGGGTGAAATACTTGTTTCTAAACAATGGGTCAGCCTTACTTGTGATAATTCTTCTATGCCTTGTATCTTATTTCTTTGATTTTGGTATGTTCACTTACCATCGGGGAAAAAATAATGAGTAAATCTAGAACTATAGTTTTGCTTTTGTTAACCCAAATGTAATTATTACAATGCTGGCTTAAAAAAAAATAAGAAAAACAAACAAAAAACAAACAAACAAAATAAACATTTTGCTTGTGTAAACAAATACTTGAGTAGAATAAAAGGAAATGATAAAAAGAATTCAAAATTCTTAAAAGATCTTAGTGTATGTGAAGTACATATTTCTATTATAGAAATATATGACATTCATATTAGAAACAACTCATTTTACTTTAATCCTTACAAACATTTTTGATGAGAACTCCTATTTCATTTTGGGACTTTCTCTGGGGAGTTGATTGAATCAGAAAGGAAGTATGAAAGGTTTGTAAGAAGATTTCCCTAATGATTTACAGAAATTCGGAAAAATTATTCTACTATTTAGAAAGCCGGAGTGTCTCTTAAAATTTACTTTCTCAGACTAGAGTTGAAAATAATTGTAAGAAAAATACAGAAACAAAAATGAAATACTCTGGCTAAGTGATGGATAGTTCATAAAGTCATTTCTAGAGTTTTCAGGCCACTTAATAGGACTTCCTTTACAAGTATAAAATAGTTCTTCACATGCAAGCAAGGAGAGTTGTATATTTCATATGGTTTTATTATGGTCATATTCTGTGCCATCATGAGCTTTTAGGAGGAAAGGCATTAAATAAAACTGTGAAATAAAAAAGTAAATTAATATGCATCTGATTCTCCTCCAGTGTTGGCCTGATTTGAATGGTTAATCTGATTTAATGTTTCCAGGGGCTTTTAGCTCTTATGTGCTCTCAGAGAGAGCATATTGAAACAGGCCATGGTTTGTAAATCTTGGCAGAACTCTAATAAGTAAGTCCTTGGTTAGCCTCAATTATTTGTATTCCAACCTGACTTTAGAAATCTAATCAAAGAGTTGTACGTGCCATCTGTATTAGAAGACTCAATGAATTGCTTGTGTATTTATTGTGTCGTCAGAAAAGTTATGTTGTATTTTTCCACGTTTTTCTATGCAAAAATGTGTCATGACTTTTCAGATAACCCAATACTTATTTACTGGTTAATTTTATTATAGTTTGTCTAATTTCTTTAAAGTAAAGAAATTGTTTTTGTCTTATTAAGATTTTTTAAAGTTTATTTAATTTATGATAGCAAGTACATGTTTACTTTGTCTATCTATCTATATATATATATATCGAGAGAGAGAGAGAGAGAGAGAGGGAGAGAGAGAAGAGAAGAGAAGGGAAGAGAAGAGAAGAGAAGAGAACAAAAGAGAATAGAACAAAAGGGAAGAGAAGAGGGAAGCATCCTTGACAGGGTCTTATGATCCACGGTTCTCTTTTCCAGCCTTCCAGCTTGTCAGGATCTTAGACTTATGCCCAGCATATTTTCAAGCCTATCTGGGGATTTGACCCCATGGTTAGTCACACAGATTTCAGTGCTGCTCTGGGGATTTGACCCCATGGTTAGTCACACAAATTTCAGTGCTGCAGTTGTTTGCTATTGACTGCACCACCAGGCTGGGCTTGTGCTTTCCTCTTTATTAATAAGTAAAAGAGAAACTCTGGTCAGTATGCTAAGGATAGCCTCTACCCAGGAATATGTAAGCATTGGATTCCATGAACCCAAATGTAATTCTTTTAATGCAGGCTGAAAACATTTTTATTCTGCTTATGTATTAAGAGCTACTTAGGCAGAATCAAAGGAAATTATAAAAATAATTCATAATTCTTAATGCTTTCAATGTATGTGAAATGCACAGTCTTGAGTAATATTTCGTTTCTTTATTCATGATAGAATACATGCACATTCACATGAGATTGAGAGAGAGAGAAGCAATCTCCTTCCCCTAGTTCTCCAGCTTGCTGGATCTTAGTCACTCATACACGTGCCTGATGTGTTTCAGCTGACCAGGCTAAGGATCCAAACTGCAGTAGCCATGTGGGAGCTGGCTTCTCTTTAGCAGTGCATTACCACTGCACCACAGAGCCAGCCCAAATGCTCACTTTCATTATGGAAACTTATGCCATTCATGTTAGTAACAACCAGCATCTGACAAAGACCAAGGATTCAACCAGAGAAGCTCTTTTGTATTTATTTACTTTTAAAAAAATTACCAGAGGGTACATTCATTCACCAGAGAGAAACAGAAAGACAGAGGAAGAGGGAGAAAGCACACGCACCATGGGGTATGGTCATGCTGCAGCCCCATCTCGTTCATTTCTTCATCCCATCAGGATTTAGAGCACACATGCACACATGCCTAGCATGTTCTTCTAGGCTCTGGGGCTAGAACTCAGACTGTAGTTGGCCATGTGGGATCCAGTTCCCTTAATTACTAGTACATGAGGCCAGCCCCATATAAGCTTTTTTGAATCTGAACTTAAATGTCCTTTAGAGCAAGGTGGGAGAACATTTGTATTCTTCCTTAGTAGGCATTGATATCATTTCCTTTATTTTTTCTTAATTGCCAAAGTTCATATGCACTCACCAAAGAGAGACAGAGAAACAGAAAGAGAGAAGAAATACCCCACACTAGAGCATTTTCATACTGCAATCTTGTCTCCTCTATTTCTCCACCCTGTCAGGTTTTTGGTATGCATGCACATATGCCTGGTATGTTTTTCAAGCCACTCAATCCACAAATTGAACTGCAGTCAGTCATGTGGAATCTGGCTCCCTTAACCTTTAGGCTATGGGGCTGACCAGAAAACTTTTGGGTCATCAGAAAAGTCATGATGCATTTTTGCATAGAAGAACATTAAAAAAAAAAAAGGTCATGTGTGGAGAGTGGCCAATCTGAGCAAACATGGTGACTTCTAGACACGTGCAGAAAGGTGGTTTTGTGAGCAGTCATTTGTAGGGTAATGAATGCAACTAATATGTGAATATGCTAGATGTCTGTTGTTATTGAAACTGAAGAGCAGTATCAGTCTAAAGAAAGTCACTTATGTTTAATCAGAATTTGCCCAAAAGATTAGAAAAAAACATATATTGAACTACGTGGCACCAGGTGTCTTTACATCTTCAGCTGATCAACATCTAAAAACAACTGGCTTTGTATTCCACTTCTCCTTTTTCTATTTTCTGCCCTTTAAAAGAATAGACCTGAGACTGGTTTGGGGTCATGGCTGTCTCCATCAGAGAGATCTGGACCATTTGATCTCCATTTTTCTATACTTGTATATCCTTGAGTGTTTATTTTTATGTTTATTTCTAATCTCCCCTACACACACACACACACACACACACACACACACACACTCAAAGCAGGTCAAAGCAGTCATGACTTTTCCAACAACCTAGTACATTCTTAAGCAAGCCTTTCTTTGCAAACATTTTATAACTTAAAACTATAATGGCTTTTTCATCTCTTCTTTCTTACTCACCTCTCTACCATTGAAAAGCCACATTAGTATGTGATGTCCTTCAAGGCTCAGGGATGCTCCTATCCCATTACAGTACTTGTCAGGAGTCACAGTACCCAGGAATAAATCTCAGTTTTGCTCCTTTCCTTTGAGATATGCGATATTAAAAAAAATGCTTAAACTTATAAGTCTCAATTTTTTCATCAAGTAAATAGGGAATAACTTAATTGTGTATATTTCAGGGGCTTTTCATGAACTTTTAGAGGATTAAATGAAATACCAATAAGATTTTTATAATTCTTATTTTTGAGGTGAATGTTAATAGGGGAATGTATGTGAATAGGACCATCAGGGAGAATGAATTTTATAGTATGTCAGCCAGGATAACTTTAACAAAAGTTTCAAAAATTCTTTTGGTTATGTGTGAGTATCCTAGGAATCAGATAACTGCTGCTGTTTTGAACCATTCCAGTTATTATTCTTCAAAAAAAATGATTTGTTTATGTATTTGTTTTATGAGATAAAGAAGAAAAAGAGAAAGAGAAAGAGAAAGAGAGACAGAGATTGGCATCCCCTTTGTGAACATGCCAGGTGTTCACATCTGTGTTCATGAGCTGAGCTGGCTGAGATTGGGGGTAGTGGGCATGAGGACTCTACTTTCCATATGAATATTATCCAGTTTATTAAGTACCCTTCCCCTAAACAGCAACGCAAATCTAGTTGTAATTTTTATTAGAAGATTATGGTATTTGTCTAGGCCAGCCCCAGGGCCTAAAGATTAAGAGAAATTTATCCCACATGGCCAACTAAGGTTCAAAATGCATACCAGGTCCATGCCTGTATGCATATGTGCCCAATATATAAATTGGATGGAAAATGGAGAAGAGATTAAGGTGTGACCATAATCATTGGGAGTGCTTTCTCTCTCCATCTCTGTCTTTCTCTGGCAAGCACACACACTCTCTGACAATTATTAAATAATACCTACTGGGGCCAGCTGATGTCATGGCGCTGGACTCCTAAATGCATAATTGTGGTTCAAGTCTTAGACCTCGCAGCTTGAAAATCATACCAAGTGCATGTGCATGTGTGAATAGTACCATGAGAATGGAGGAGAAGGGATTATGATGTGGCCATCCTCCCTGGGGTGGGGGTGATTTCTCACTCTCACTCTCGCTGTCTCTGTCTGCCACTGGTGAGCACTCGCCCTATAGTGAAAACTAAAAAGAAAAAAAAAATACTGAATTTATAATTTATAGAGTAAGAAGTTATGATTTAAATGTCTTTGTCATATTGAAAGTTCTTATCCATGAATATAATATAACTATCTAGATTTTTAAGTTATTAATAAGTTGTATAATTTTCTTAAAGGATTTACAGATATTAGCTAAGATGTGTTCCTTATTCTCTTATATTGTGGTTTTGTATAAGTGGTATTTATTTGTTGCCATGTCTATTTCTTATGAGAGAATACAGGTTTAAAAAAAGTCTGTTTATGAAATACATTATTTAAATTGTTACTTCAATCACGTGCTAGCTGGCCATGATTCATAATATATTTTTAGGAGTTTCATGTCATAAGACTGTTTTGTTGCTATAAGGGAGGAAAGTCTTTTCACAGATTTAACTTTGAAGATGTGAAAGTGGCTTTTCTTAATAATTTAAAAATTCCTAGTTTTCAAAACACTATGCAGTTTATTTTCCTCTACCTCCTCAGAAGTGCTTTTTAAAGTGTAGTTTGCGACCCATGTATTAACTTAGTAAAAATGATGTTTCGAGTTATTATCAGTATTTTAGAAAGAACAAGATAGAAAATCTCAGGAATACACTGCAAGTGAGAAGGGTTATGGCCTGTATGTGATTCAGTTATTGTTTCATGAAATATGTGTGTTTGCATATGGGTGTGTGTATACATATACATAGTCATCCATCACTTAACAACCTGGTTATGTTCTGAGAAACGAGTCATTAGGTGATTTTGTTATTTTGCAAACACCACAGAGTATCCTTGCTGAAACCTCCTGAATGGTATATCTTGCTACCTGCACATAGACTATATAGTACACTTTTATGGGGCCACTGTTGTACAAGCAGTTTATCGAATGAAATGTCATTATGTGATGCATGACTGCATGTGTGTGTCTATATGTATCTAGGAAATTGAGAATTCAGTAGAACTCCATATACTATATTTTTTGTTATGTTAAATTTAGTCTTGGTGGCTTGAGAAATAGACTCTAGGTATTACTTTTCTAGGTTGTCAGAGATGTTTTCCATTTTTTAAAGGCCATTATTTATCACTGCTACCCTTTTAAAGCCATTTAAGAAGGAGATTCACAGAAACTACTCTTGGTCATGTAGTCTGGATATTTGGATAGACTCTGTATATCTTTTGGCTGCTCATTCATGAGTAGACCAAACTCTAGGACAATCTCCTTGAAGTGAACTACTGTGAACTCTTTAAAATGTGTAGTCAATAAAGATTATGAAGTATAGAAGAATGAGAACTTTGCTTGTGTGTGTGTGTGTGTGTGTGTGTGAGTGTGTATGAGTGTGTCTGAATATTTCTCCCTCTTATATAATAAGAATTTGACCAGAACAGATGTGTGTGTGTGTGTGTGTATGAGTGTGTCTGAATATTTCTTCCTCTTATATAATAAGACTTTGACTAGAACAGGAAATCTACATAAACTACATGATTTTTTAAACATCTTTGTTTTTTATATATTCAACACTGTTTTTAGCATCGTACTGAATGTTACATTCAATACATACACTTAAAACTTAGTTTCTACTTTCATGAAGCTAAAATTTAGTTTAGGGGATTATATAAATATGTAATAAATATTTAGCCCATGGTACAATCAGTATGTATGTTGTCCTGTAAGAGACAATATGCCAGAGGAGATGGCTTGCATTTTTAAAGACTAGAACCGTGAGAGAGGGTTTTATGGAAGGAATAAACATGGCTGAATATGGCTGTGAATAATAAATGTGGTTTAGATTGATAGAACAAAATACAAGATCATAATGAGAAAGAAGACCATAAATGAGAAAGAAACAATGAGAAAACATTGAGGCCAGCAGATGGCATGGTGGTTAAGGCTCTGGATTCTTACATGTCTGACTATGATTTGAATCCTGGACTCGGTGATTTGAAACTCACACAAGGCACATGTGCATGAGTGCCCAGCATCCTGAGAGAATGGAGGAGAGGGACTGTGATATGGCCTTTCCTCTGAGGGGTGATTTCTCACTTTGCCTCTCTCTGTATCTGTCTGTCTCTCTCTGGCAAGTGCATATGTCCTATGGCAACCAAAGGAAAACCTGAAAACATAAATGCACACAGAGCATGTGTGTAAGTGACAGTAAGGAAAGTTGCCATTCAGTAACTACAGGTAGATTAGAGTGTAAGAGAAATAGGGTTGACTAGGCAGGGTGCAGTCTAATTGTTGAGGACTTCTTCTAGAATTCTAGGTTTGATAAAATAATTTTCAATATATTCCCTATTTAATTTCAAAGTCAGGTTCTATGTACCTGCAGATATGAAGTTGTGTTTACAAGAATATTCATATTTTGTGGCAGAACCTCCTTAGCACATCAGAGGGATCTCCTCAGGTTTCCAAGTAGATGTCATCTGTCCGCACAGTTCTTGTGAGAGGTAGCTGCTCCCCATTTATAAGAGCATGTCTTCACTGTTAAGTGAGTGTCTGCTGATGTTCCCAGAGCTGCGTGTGCTCATTTGGGCTTCACTACATTGGACCACACTGTGATCCTGTAGAATTGAGAGGACTTCCCCTTACTCAGCCATGTTCCAACTGATCATTTGGTCTTTGAGCCAATGCCCTTTGTGCCCCAGATCTTAGGAACTCCTTTTTGGAATAGCTCCCTAGGCCTTCATTTGTAGCACTCTGCTGAGTTTTCAGATCTAGTTCATGTCCCTGGCACAGGTTCAAGTAACAGCCACCAGAACTTCTACTTCCTATTGATAACAAGGCATGGATACTAGATTGGGCTATTTATGTATCTTCCCTGAAGCTAGTTTTCCACCAGGGGTTTCTCAGTTTGCCTCCAAGTAAACTTGTGCTAAGCCCACCCATGCAGTTTATAAAATTACCAACACTGAATTCCAATTAAGCATTTCTGGTAATTCTGTGCCCCCTAAAGGGTCCTCGAGTTCTCTGCCATGCAAGTGGCAAACAACTTGACATTTCCTCATTTAAACCTGAGGCTTTGATTTAGCCTGACCCAAGGAATTTTGAAAAGTGAGTAAAGCCCTGATATTAAAATGGTTACTGTTAAATGAATTCTGCCATACCTCAAACCATATCCTATTTTTAAGCAGTGAGGTACGTGGCAAAAAACAGACAGAACTGATAGCATGTGGAAGTCTCATACCCCAAGACGACTGTGTTTGCATTCGTTTGCAGACAATTTTGTTGTTTGGCCAAGCTGGCTTCATTTTTCAGTCCCTGGCTAAGATCAGGTTTGGATCCATTTATAAAATATTCTCTGTTTTACTGTCCAAGATAGAAATGAAATTCAAAATTCTTATGCAAATTACAGAAGAAATCTTCCAGGAGATTCATTAATTGAAAGGGATTGCTTTGTAGGATTGTAACAGCGTGTCAGTTTTTAGACTTAGTCACTACTGCTTATTGTCCTATTTGCAAGTTTTAATTTGACTCTTTTAATTTAGTTAGTCAGAGAGTGATCTTAACAGGCTATTTGTATGATTCAGTGTATTATATTCTCAGTGATTAGAACAAACCTAGATCCCGTGATTAACTGGATTATTATGAAATCCTAAACCATCTATCATAGTATGATTTGTTGTATTGGTATGTCAAAATATTGATAAAAAGTTCAATTATCTAAGAAGCAAGTTAGTAACTAAATGAAATATGAAAAAGCAACTTATTTTGTTCATTCCTTTCATAAACACTTACTGAAGAGCAGTAGTATTTTCCAAACTTTTATATAAGTTACTAAGTAAATCATAATTAAGCCAACAATTAACACAAGGCTCTTGGCCATGAAGAGTTTACAGTTCACAACAAACACAGAAACCTATAATTGCCATTTTCACAGAAGGAAACTGAGATACTGAAAATGGCTGTAGGCTATCCATCTTACTTTTCCACTGAGCAAATAACTGTTGATTACTACCAGATTTTATGTCTGTGTGCACATTTTCAAGATGGCTGTCCTACTAGCCAGGGTGTATATTACTTCTGTAGCCAAGCAGCAACGAGGTCTTGAATTAGGGCAGTCTTGGGGTATGATAAGATGTTGTTGCCCTGGCTTTGCAGTTTTTACCATCTAGATTCCTAGGAGTCTTTTTTGTCATACGTGTTGAGTGAGTGAAGGTGAACTCACTCAGTCCCCTTGCCTTTCCTTTTCCAACCTTTGCACGGAATTCCAAATTCAACCTCTAACTTTGAATTTGATGTTTAGATGTTGGATATTAGAGTTGTAAACTGGACAAGAATGAGATTGACCTCTTTATCTAATGAGTTTTTTTTTGTGAGCTCATTTAGACTTAAACAAGATACTCTTGGTCTCTTTCAATGTGCAACTTGTAATTTAAGCAGTTTCAAAACCAAAGTGATCACATGAGGTAAAGCTGGGCATACTCATTGGCATTTTTTCTTGATATATTTGTTTGGCAAAAGACTGTGTTTATCATTGGATATACATTATGCTTCTATACATATGCCATATGCATTTCTGAATACATTGTTTTTAATGTTGTTAACTTATATATGGAATTATTGGACCCAAGGAACAATGGGTGAAAGTTACAAATAGAGAATTCCAGTTTACAATAAAGGTGGAAGAACTAACAGAGCTGGTTAAAGATGGTGATGGATGGGCCTATCCAGGTGGCACAGTCGATAGTGTGCTAGACTGCATTGCTGGAAGCCACTTGACTGACTGTT
Organism: Tupaia belangeri chinensis; assembly: GCF_000334495.1. Lineage (NCBI taxonomy): Eukaryota > Metazoa > Chordata > Mammalia > Scandentia > Tupaiidae > Tupaia > Tupaia belangeri. The sequence continues at coordinate 547,890 of NW_006160058.1, forward strand.
GGTTCAGATCTCCAGGTTGGCCTGAAAACACAAAGTGTATGTGAGTTCCAAGATTCTGAGAAACTAGAAGGCTAGGGAAAGGTGGTCTCAGAATGATGGAACCCAGTGAAGGTATTCTCTCTCTCTTTTGCATGCATGCCCTCTCTATAATAAAAAGAGAAAAGAAAGAATAAAAGATGGTGATAGTTGTTATACTAATTACTGAGGTCCCTGTCACTGAAGGTATTTGAGCAATTGCTGGGTGTTCCTTTGAGGAACATTTTGTGTCAAGCACAAAAGGAGAAAATATTGGACTAGACTATTTCTAGATCTCTCCCATCTATGAAAATCTATGAGTGCCTGTTTTTCAAATGTCACACTGTCTTACTCACAAAATTGTAGCATGGTCTTGGAACATACTCATGTTCCAAATGTACATCTGCCTTCCCTCTTTTTTATTTTTTTAAGTTTCTTGTTATAGGGGAAATTGCTCACCAGAGAGAGGAAGAGAGTAAGAGGGAAAATGAGAAAGCACTCCCCAGGGCGAGTGGTCATGCCACAATCCCTTCACGTTCATTTGTCCTTTTGGGAATTGAGCACACACGTACCGTGCCTGGTCTGCTCTTCAAGTCACTGAGTCTAGGACTTCAACCATGCAGCTGGCCATGTAAGATGTAGCCGCTTTAACTACTTCACCACTGATTGGCCCACATCTGCCTTTCCTCTTTAGTGTATAAGTATATATTGCAAAATATTTCTTTTAAAAAATAAAATGTATTTTTTAGAAAATAATTGAAATAAACCAGGAAAAGAATAATGAAGACTACTACGTACATGGTGAATAGAACATTTATTGACCTGCTTTGAAATTATTTGTTTTCAAGTAGAAAGAATCAGAACAGAGACTTTTGGAAGAGCAAAAGTTGTAGAAGCATCTGATTAGAATAGTCGTCTTTAAGGTGGAAAGTCCAAGCATGAGATTATACATTGAATAAAGCTGTGAGGCAAAGGTTTCCCGATGTCCAGAGAGGCATAGCCAGTCTGCATGTCATGAACTTGGGTGGTTCCGGCCATGTGGCTCTCTCTTAAAATTCTCCAGCTTAATGCTTGTTCGTAATGATATACTGAAATGATAAAATTCACTTATCCATCTTTGAGTATGGCTGAAATAGTTGGCAAGAGCCCCTGGTTCCTTTTAGTATTTTTAAACCCTTTTTATTTTAAAGTTTTTTGTCATAGGGTGTTTGCCAGAGAGAGAGAGAGAGAGAAACAGTGAGAGGGAAAGTGAGAAATCACCCCTCTAGGGGGATGGCCTTTCTCTATTCTCCTCTCAGGATTTCGGTTATGCCTACGCACATGCCCAGTGTGATTTTTAAGTCTCCCGTCCACGACCCAAATCATGGTGGACCATGTGGGAATCCAGTGCCTTAACCACCACACCACTTGTTGTCCCTCTCCTCTTATTACTTTTAACATGTTTATTTATAATAAATATATTTTCTCTTATTGGTTTATTCTCCTAAGGATTTCATGGCAGTGTTTACAAAATTGCTAGAAGTATACTCTTTTGTATATTAGAATTTAAAATAGGACCATTTTTAGACATCAGATAAGAAGGCTGGGAACAGGAAGGAAAAAACAGTGGGGCAGGATTGGAAAAAAATCAATAGGGGTAGTTGGACAAAGAATATTCTGGAAACTATGTTCCAGCTGGAACAAATCTCTAAGAGAATGGTGGCTGGATCAGATGGACAAAAATAGCCTGTAGGCCAAAACCAGCACACCTGTCCATAACTTAGGAATGGTTTTATATTTTTTGGATGGTTTTTAAAAAATCAACAGGGAAATAACATTTTATTCCACCTGAGTGTTCTAAGAAATTCGGATTTCAGTGTCTGTAAATAGTGTTTTATTGGCATGCGGCCACGCCCATTTGTTAACATACTGTTTAGGGCTGCTTTCCAACTGCAAGAGCAAGGATGAGTATCTGCAGCAGAAGCTGTTGGCTCCCAAAGCCTCAAATGTTTACTATCTGGACCTTTCCAGGGAAAGCCTGCCAACCCCTCAGCTAGAGGAAAGTTGAAGTTGAAATTACCATCAATATAGAGTGTGTGTTTCCTTTACTTGCTTGACATTTATCCGGTGCTTGTTAACACATTGGTGTCCTGGGTTTCATGCCTGACCTATTAAATCAGAATCCAGGAGCACAGGCCTGAACATGTTCTCATGATGACCCAGGTGTGTGTTCTCATCAGGCAAGTTAGGGAATCGCTGGTCCTGGCCTTGAAGACAAGCTTTAGAATGAGGTAGAAAGAGCTGGAGTCTAAGCTCTCTTACTTACTGGCTGGGGACACCGTGATACACTTGACGTCATAATCCTCAATTCATTCATTTGCCTAATGATGGGAAGGATACCTCACTCATCACGTTGTGGTGATGATTTCATTAGGTGATGTGTTTAGATTAGATATAGTATTAACACAGTGCCTGACACATAATAAATATTAGGCGTCATTGTTATTAGTGTAAATATTATTAGTCGTTGTCATTAAAGGTGGAGATCAAATGGGGCTTCCTGGTACAGAAAGAGATGTACTTGGTGTCAGAGGCAGGAATGTGAGTTCCAATTCTGTCACTTCTGAGCTGTGTAACATGTAACACTTAGCGTTATTAGGATTCACTTGCTTCATCTCTAAAATGGAAATGAAAATAATTATGTAGTTCACAGTTATTTCTAACACTTTAAATGTTACAAAAAGCAGTACTCCCGTTAGCAACTTGGTTCCAGTGTACCATCCAAGCCTGGCACAGCCTGATTTATATATCCATGTTTATTGTTTCCGAGTGACTCTGACTGACTCATGCCTGCTGCAGGGGAAGATTTCCTACTCCAATCCTCATTTTTTCATTCAAAATGCCCTTTACTCAAATGCATATGCATTTTATAAATTTCTTTAGCTTTCCCTGCATTTAAGCCAAAATTTGTTTTCAATTAAGAGTTCATTTTCTCCTGCTGCTTGCTTCCCCACTGGAATCAAAATCCTGTTGGGGAGATCAGAAATGATTGCTGCAGGAAAGGTAGGGAGGTTAGCAATAAAAGTTATAACTTTGCACTTTGCATTTAACAAGCTGTAGAAAATTTAAAAGAAGAAAAAATATAAAAGAGATTCCTCTCACCACACCCCGAATCCCACACACATGTGGATTCCCACATGGCCTGTCATGACTTAAATCCTAAACCTGGCAACTTGAAAATCACAACAGAATAAATAGAAAAATAAATAAATACATTAAAAGTTTTTTTTTAAGTCCCTTTTTGATTCATTATTTTTTCCTATTTGGCCATAATTCTTGTCTTTCCCAACCCCCACTTCACTCCAAGGCTGTTCACTGAGTGGCTACTCAGGAGCAATGAGAAGGAATTGCTCATTTGGAAGGTATAGCCTGTGGTCCTGTATGTACATGGACGGACTTCCAGAGCCTAGCATGGTGCTTGTTTGGACATAGTGTTTAAAAAACATATAATGGATAAATGTTAAATAACTGCTCCCATAGGAACACATGTTTTTATTTACTATGCCCCCTGAAGTCCACAAAAGACATAGATGGTATATTACTTCTCAGTCAACCTTGGCTGCAACCCAAGGTCGAATTCTGTGTCCACTGTTTCACTCACACTGGACATACTCACCAAATAGTATAGGCATTCTTGAAGTTGTTCATAATAATACACAAGCCTATAACTTCGTAATAAAGAAATTGCCCCTGTTTTTGCTTCTGATGTGGTTCCCACTGAGCAAAATTAGGCACCTGCTTCTGTGTATCCACTGTTTATAATCAGGATGAAGGAATTTGTTCCCTCTGGTTGTTAAAAACTTACTAATGAGTTATTATTGCAACAAGACTCTATTTCTATCAAGAAGTCTGTGCATTTGCTACCAGCGGAAATCATTAATGCACACATGTAGTTATAAGAAAGTCAGAGGATGTCAGGTTGGCTTGAAAAAGAAAACATGAAAATCAGGGCATTCTTCACATTTTTAGAAAGTGTTTTTAAAATGGTAATTATATAATAATGCATCAAAAATGATGAGCTCCATGGACCAGCAGGTGGCATGGTGGTTAAGATGCTGGATCCCCTATGGATCTTGGCAGAGTTCTGGACTCAGAGGTTTGAAAAACATGCCAGATATGTACATATGTGAATGTGACCAAAATCCTGAGAGGAGAATGGAAGAGAAGGGCTGTTCAAGTCTCTCTCCAGCAAGTGCATGTGTCCTATGGCAAAAAAAAAAAAAAGAAAAGAAAAGAAAAGAAAAAGATGTGCTCAATTAACTACTGGTACAGGATAACTAGGTATTTTGCCTACCTATGAAATGAACCAGAATTAAAGATGAGTGTAGTGTTTACATTTCTTATTTTGTCTCGTAACCGATAATTAAACGAGTGTTATTCATTTCTAGGCCAACATGACTAGGAAAAAGCTTTAGTGAATTTATCGACATTTAAAAAAATACCCAAGTGCTTTGAAAGATAAATGTTTATGATAAATAATTTCAGACTGTTTATAACTACACTTCACACATAGTCATTGCTAGAATCATTCTCTTAACCACACTTAAAATGCTTTGTATTTGCATGCCTTTGAGAAAACAGGTAGCATATGACACTTTAACCTAATGAAATTCTTCAAACATTGATGAGGTTCAGAATTTGATTTCGGGAGGAGTCATATGTCTAAATTTTGGCATTGAATTTGTAAGCCGGGGGAATTTAGTAAATCCAACAAATGACCAATTTTATTTTACTTATATTCATAGCTGTAATAAGTGTAGTGAACACCCTGCTGAGCGAAATAGAACTGGTATTGCTATGGCTTCTTTTTCCTCTGTCTGGAAATAGGGAATTTAAAACTCATAAAAATAGAGTAAAATAACATTCTCCTACCCCCTTATACTTTTCACTCAACTTCAGTAATTATCAACATTTTGCCATCTTTTGTCAGCTCTCCTTTCTGCCTTTTCATAAGATTTTTGTTGTTGTTAGAGCTTTTTTTTAAAAAAAACAAAGCAGGGACTATCATCCAACAGTCTAGTATTTCATGATGTACCTGTCTCTGGGTTTGTTTGTTTGTTTGTTTATTGCTTTTATAGAGGGTGTGTGCATTCATTGGAGGCTGAAGAGAGACTAGAGGGGTGGGTGTTAGGAAACACCCTCCATGGGGAATGGTCATACCATAATACCTTCTCCTCCCCCCTTCTCCATTCAGGATTTTGGGCACCCATGCACACATACAAGCTGCTGGCTCTGGGACTCAGCTGTGTGGTTGGCCATGCGGGATCCAGCTGCCTTAAATACCAGGCCATGGACTGGAAAACACCTGTCACTTTGGAGGATTTTATTTTGATTAAATTAATCGAATTAATTAAAAAATTTCTAGAAGGCACATGTATTCACCAAAAAGTGACAGAGAGAGAACGGAAAAGGGAAAAAACATCCCCCACCCCTGTCCTCACATTGGGGATGATCATGTTGCAATCTCTTCCGCTCCATTTCTTCCTCCTTTTAGGATCTTGGGCACACACACACATGTGCCTGGCATATTTCTCACATCACTGAGTCGGGGCTACAGCTGCGCAGTCGGCCAGCTGGGATTCAGCTGCTTTTACCCGCACACTATAAACTGGCCCTGTTTTGTTTCATTTTTAAAAATAACATAACCTTATGGCTAGTGTTTAGATGACTTCTGTGGCCTGTGGACAGAGCCAGTCGGGGAGTCACTTAAAAGTTGCATTTACATTTCTGTCAGGGGACCCGTCAGGAATTGGTCTCTAGCTTATCTGACTGGTGAGAAACTGTCTCTTGGGCTCCCCTTTCCAGGGGAGCAGAATCAGCCAAACCTGTACCAGTCACCAATATTTGCTTGCCCCTCAAGTCAAGGTACAATGGTCACTCAAAACCATGATTTCCTTTGGATGGAAGCAGGTCCATCAGGGCCAGCCTGTGGCAGTAGTTAAGGTGGCTGCATTTCACGTGGCTGACTGCACTTTCAGGTCCCAGAACAGTGGCTTGAGAAACATGCTGGGCACACGCACGTGCCCAAAATACCAAAAGGAGAAAGAAATGGAGGAGAAAGGATTACGGCATGGCTATCCCCCATCCCTGGAAGGGACT
>NW_006160058.1:554086-583833 GCF_000334495.1 Tupaia belangeri chinensis
AAATTAAAAAAAAAAAAATTAGAAGACTCATCTTTTCATAGGTTAGTACAACACACTGAAATCCCAAAATAAATCAAGTGTTTTTCATACATACCAAATGTTCAATAGCATACCTATTTTTTTAAGCTATTTGAAAGACTGGCCATTCTAAAAAGCCATTTCTTACCGCTTGCATTTGTTAACTATTTTGCAAGCTTTAGCATTCAGTAGTGCTCAAATGAGGGCCTATATGCAAGATGTCATTTGACTCTGCTGTTATGATGAATAGCTCTTTAAGGTTATCGAATCTGTTTAGAATTGAAAGCCTTTTTATGTCTGGAAATTATCAGCCCAGTACAATCTACTCTGCATCGGATCTCTCTCTATATAAATATATATATATAAATATATATAGTACTATATATAGTTTGTATATATCTATATCTATATATACATATAGATAACTATATATATATATAGTTAGTGTTTTTATATATGTATATACACACACATATGTATTTATAGTTTGTTGGGATATATATATATATATACACATATGAGGTGCGTGTCCTCTCCAGAGATAGGCAGGGACAGAAAGGACAAGAGGGAAAGTGAGAAAGCACCCCCCAGAGGGAATGGCCATGCCATAATCCCCTCTCCTGTACCCTTTTCTTGGGACTTGGGGCACACACATGCAGCTGGCATGTTTTTCAAGCCATCGGGTCTGGGACTCAAACCACACAGTCATCTCTGTAAGATCCAGCTGCCTTAACGTCCTTGCTATCCACAGGCCCTTCTTTTTCACTTTTTTAGTATGCCTAGCGTCTGGGGTAGCTGCAGGTATGGATAAAGGAAATTCAAAAACTGAAAAACAGAAAACCGTTCTGTGTTTAAGAGGAAAGAAGATTGATAAAGAAAGCTACTTTTGGGTCACATTTTTAATTTTGGTGTATCAATATCTAATTAGAAGAGATTCTTCAAGGAGATGGGAGGAAGTATGATCCCATGACATAGGGCTATATGAAGAGATTACAATGGGTTCTTGATGCAAATATCAGCAAAGATTTAATTGTGCTAGTAATTATATTAGGATTGTCAATTTGTTGTATCATCCTACAGTTTCAAGTGAGATCTTTTGTCCATAAACTCTGTTATTCTTAGCATGTTTTTTTTTTTTTTGACACACAGTTTCTCAGGAATCTGTATCTGTCATTATAATACAATATCTACATATTTTACTATTTTTGAATGATAAGGACAATTGATACTTTTGAAACAGGAACCAAAATGAGTCTGCCCAATCTATATTTAAACTTAAAAGAACATAGGTTAGTTTCTAAGATTCCACCATTAGCTTTTGGGTATCGTATACTCCAGGTTTGGAAAACAAACTGAGGATATTCTGGTTATACTCCATGGCTTTAGAGTGTTTGACATCACAGTAATCGGTGCTAGTACTGGGCTAGCACTTTTTTCCTTTGAAAATATTATGATCAATATGTAAATCAATTAACTTGTCTATATTCTGAAAATAAAACTCACTCTCCTCTCTCTTTTTTACATTCACAACAAAATGGTACATTTCCCACTCATATTCACTGTGCACCATGCAATTTCTTATTCACATACCATTGCCACTGATAACTCCAGGTCCATACATCACTCACTAGTCCTGAAATGAGGAAATTTCGAAACATTTTAGGTTATTTTGGAGGAAGAATATTTGAAAACTATGAATTATGATTAGGTCACATGGACCTGAATTTATTCACTTTGAATTATTATGTTGCCTTTCTTTTCTCAAAAATAAGGGAGACAGGGAACCAGCAGTTAGCATAATGGCTATGTTGCTGGACTCCCACGTAGTCAACCGTGGTTCGCATCCCGGATCCGGTGGCTTAGAACTCACGCCGGGCGTGTGTGCGTGCGTGCCCAAGATCCTGAGAGAATGGAGGAGAAGGGATTGCAGCGTGACCATCCCCTCTGGGGGGGTAGCGAAAACTTCTCCAAAAATAAAAATAAAAATAAAATAAAAATAAATAAATAAATAAAAATCAGGGAGACATAGGTCAGCAAGTGGTTTGGTGGTTAAGGTGTTAGACTCCCATATGGCCAACCACTGTTCAAGTCCTGGACCTGGTAGCTTGAAAATCAAGCTAGATACATGTGAGTGTGTGCCCAAAATCCCACGAGGAGAATGAAGGAGAAGGGATTGTGGAGTGCCCATCCCCCCTTGGGGGCTAATTTCTTGAATGAAGTTCTCTGTCTCTCTCTGACAAGCACATGTACCCTAAGGCAAAAAAAAAAAAAAAAACAACAAAAAACAGGTGGGGGTGTCCTCTATATATCTTTCTAATTTATCAAGTGTATGTTCACATCTTCTCTGCTGAGGGCTATATATGGGTCTATAGTAAAATATTTCTCTTTGTCCAATACAATCACAGTTGTAACATCACTCATAAGTACACGGCATATCATTGTTGTTATATGTGTATATTTCCAGTAGCTGGAAACTAACTACCTGAAGTGTAAAGCCAAATCTTATTCACCGTGGCACTGTTTAAACACAGTACCAGGAGGCAAGCAGGTGGCATGTGGTTAAGATGCTGGACTCCCATGTGGCTGACCATGCTTTGGCGTCTTGAAAAATCACTCCAGGTAAGAATGCACACATGCCCAAAATCCCGAGAAGAGAGTGGAGAAGGAAGTGTGGCATGGCTAATCCCTGTCTGGTGAGGGGGTGATTGCTCACTTTCTCTCTCTCCGTCTTTCTCTGGAGAGTGAATATGCCCTATGGCAAAAATGTAAAGAAAGAAAAAATTAAAGACAGCACTAGGCACTTAAGTGTTCAGTGAAATGTTTTTTGAACAAGCGACAAGGTTATCCAATTTCATTTATCTGCTAAAAGAGCTTTGACCAGAAAAGATGTTGTCTTGAATGAAAATTTCCACTTAATATGAGCACAAGAAAATTTTTATTACCAAATCTAGTGTTAGCTGGCATGTAACCTCCTACCTACATTTTTCTCATCGCTGAAGCTTCTTGGACCACTACCAGGGGAGTTCTTATTAAAAAATCAAATCAAATCAAAAGAACTTTGATCTTTAGATACACCATGGTTGTAGAAACAACACAAAGGGGGAAAAGTGAAAAATCCAAACTATCTAAACGAAGTTGATACGTTGGTCTCTCTCTCTCTCTCTCTCTCTCTGTGTGTGTGTGTGTGTGTGTGTGTGTGGTGGTGGTGGGGGATTGGGTACAGGGAATGTGAAATTTAGAGGCATAGAGATGAAAACTTAGCCAGAGGTTTTTGGGAAAATTTGTCCTCTCTGCCCCATGATGATCATCAAGTATTTTAAGAAATGGGTAAGCAGTTCCTTTGCTTGTCAGTTGAATGTCTCCTGCTTAATTTTTTTTTTTGTGTGTGTGTGTGTGAAATGGTTGTGCGTATACATGAATGTTGAAAGGGAAGTTGATGAAGAAAGTCTTTGTCATCAGGAGCATAAGTGAATAAGTATTTACATAGTTTACCATTTTAATATATTAAGTATATTTCCTAGTATTTAGATTTCAGCAAAATGATCTGATTTAGAATCAAGGTGTCAGGACGGGCCCTGTAGCCTAAGGAGCCAGACTCCACATGGCTAACCAAAGCTTGAATCTCAATTCTAGCAGCTTGAAAAAACATGCCAGGTGCATGGATGCGCTGCTTGTCCCAAATCACGACAGGATGGAGAAATGTAAGAGGAGAGATTACAGTGTGACCACACGCCATTGGGGGCCTCTTTCTTCCCCTACCCTGTCTGTCTCTAGTGAGTGCCAGTGCTTTTTGGAAATAATTAAAAATAATTTTAAAAAAGAATCAGGCATCAGTTTATTGTGATTGTTGCTACAGTGAATACACAGTTACTTGTTTAACGTTGTCGAATCGTTGGACTGCGGAGCCAAACGCCATAAGAGCTGAATGAATGACATGAGCCAAGTCTGATATTTTACAGATGAAAATGTTAAAACCTAGACAGTGAAATGGGTTACATGTGCCAAACACTGTACCAAGCACTTTTCATGTTTCCCCACTTCATTCTCACCGAAGTCTCTAGACATCTGTTAGTAATAGTAAATGGGATTTAGAAAGATATCCTATTGAACTAGCTCCCTGGTCTGGTGGTTAGGGCAGCTGGATCCCACGTGGCTGACTGCAGTTCGAGTCCCCAACCTGGCAGCCTGAGAAATACAGCAAGTGCTTATATGTTCATGCCCCAAATCCAGACAGAATGGAGAAATGGATAAGAAGGGACTTTGGCATGACGATTTGCCGTGGAGGATGTTTTCTCCCTCTCCCTCTTCTCTCTCCAGCAAGTAGACATACCACCTGGAAAATAAAAATGATAATGAACGGTACGCTGTGTTGCTCCCACTCTCATGTTTTCTTAGGTAGAGTTAGAATTCAACCCCAGGTGGACTGATTTGGGACACTATTTCAGGTGTAATTCAATAATTCAAGATGGTGGTTACAGTTTCTTCTCCCACAGGACATATACTCAACATTCTGTGATGGTCTTTTGTGAGAATTATATTCATATATGCAACCCTGGAGTAAGTAATCATTATTTTTATCTGGGAGAATTGAAGATTTTGTGGAGAGTGGAGAAGAAAATAGTTGAGTTGAACCTGGAAAGATCTCTAGGAATTGATTAGCAGGGCTGTTATAGGCTGTGGAACCTGTCCAAGTATGTCATATGGTCTGTTCTAATAATAGTGAGTTGTTTTGTGCAACCGAAGGTAGAAACGTAGAATGTGCCTGAGGTGATATATGAGAGACAAGACTAAAGAGGGGAGGATGGCCAAATTCTATGTCCGAACACAGCTGGAATGACTCCCATGTCAAGCACAATTTTTCCCTTACCCCATGGGCACTCACTGCTCACCTTGAGTTTGTTCGACCTGACTGAGATCTAGACAGTGAGTGTGTGAATTAGGCCAAGATTCATAGAGATTTAAAATTGGGAATAGAATAGAGAGGGAGTTGGAGGTAAAATTGCTTAGGCTCAGTGATTGATGAGATGCCAAAGGTGCAGGAGATTGAAATATAACAGGTGACTGCAAGATTTCTAATTGTAGAGACCCTAGAGGATGGTAATGCTGTTCTCTAGGATATGAAAAGTTGGAAGTTAAAAGAATCTTATGGTCTAAGTTCTTTTCATACTACCTTATGTTCTAATGCAAAGGAAACAGTATTTTTGTATTTTGTTTTATATTAAGCTTAATCAGACCTGTCAGAGATTGAAGATATTAGGATTATGTATATTAATATATATTGTGATTAGGAATACATGTTTTTACAGGGACATTCTCCCAATAGGGTTTAGAATCCATTACTGTGTTCTATTACTACAGGAGCTTCTACACGTTACCAAAAAATAAGAAAATAAAAATTAGTTCACGAAGACTCTTTCTGTTTGGTTGGCTCTATTAAAACAAAACTAACCAGACACAGCAAAAACATTCAAAACTGAATTATTTCAGATGAGCTCCGGTTAGTCTCTGTCCTCTTACACTATGACCTCTGAACTCATTTAAATGAACAGCCTGCTCTAGCAGGAACTTGAAATTTCTACCCTTGAGCTAATCCAACCTTTTAACTTAATAGAGGTGAACCTGGGTTAAATGATTAGCCTAACAATCTTTGGTGAAGCAAGGTATAAAAAGTTATAATGACACAACTATAAGTCATAGTTGTAAATATATGAACTATAATTATACAACTTTAAAAGTGTTTATGAGAGTAAGCTATTTTTAAATAGGATGGAATTATTTTTCTGTCCCCACCCCCTTCCAAAACCAGCTTTTTCTAATTTTTCTCAGTTAATGTAAAGATTCTCCCTCCATATTATTGCCCACAGTGCCACCTCTTGGTAAATAAAATGAACCGCTGCAACGATTTTTCTGTAACCTGTAATTGCTACCCTGGTCTGAAGAAGTCTGCCCTAGATTTTTTCAGGCTGCTGTTAGAAAGCAGATTGTCTGTGATTTGATTGAAATGGGAAATGAGGCACAAGTTCCAAGCAGAGATGCTCAACCTCGTCATTTAGTGGGCACCCAAATAGATTCTTGAAAGCTGGATATTCGACTTCCCCAGCTCCTGGCTCTGCCAAGATTGAGGAGGCTGTAAAAGTGCTTCGGTGATCTAAGAATGCAGCTGCTCCCATACACCGTGTCACAAATTGCTTACGTGGTTGTCGCTCAAGAGTGATCTCCACCTTCTGGGAACAGCAGCTGAAGCATTGAGCTCCTCTCAGAAATGCTCTGCCCAAACCTTCACATCATCACACAGACAGTTGTGTCAATACAGGCATTCGTTTCACTAAATGTATTTCATTTTTAAAAAGTAATTTTTATAAGAGTAGTCAATGTAATTTTCCCTTTCTCCATTAAATTATAAACTTCTCTTGAGAAGGATGTTCTTTCTATAGACTGGCTAAGTGCAAAGTAAGGTGAAGTGAGCATGGTTGGAGAAGGTGTGATTGCATCTTTTGAACATTAGTATGTTTAACAAATAGCAGTACTTTTCCCATCGCTGGTGTTCATGTGCACGTACATTCACATCCGCACACACATATGCATTAAGAGGTACACACTGGCAATGAATGTAGTAAAACAGAAAAACTAGTAAGCAATTCCCTTTTGTACACTAGTTGAATATAAGTTCTAGATTACTTATCCATGTTTTTTTTTAATTGCCAGAGGGCATGTGCTCTAACCAGAGAAACAACTCCCAATGAAGTGTGGTTATGCCACAATCCCTTCTCCTCCATTTCTCTATTCTGTCAGGATTTGAGACACACACACACACACACACACACACACACACACACACACACACCCCTAGTGTGTTTCTGAAGCCCTAGGGGTGGGATTCAAATTGCAATGCCATCCATCTATGATCTGGCTCCTTTAACTACTAGACTATGGGACTGTTTCCATCATGGCATTGTTTCAAATCAAAAGATTTAACTATATATCCCCTCTTCTACAATCTGAGATTCTTCAAGCATTTATATAACAGAATGTATTTCATCTTAGTTTTGTTCACCTCTGAGTTATTTGTTGTGAAGTCAATACTTGAGACAAGTTTTAGAAGCAGGCTGTACTCACATGGCTGAATCTGCTTTTCAGATGGTTTAGAGACCAGTTGGTGATCCCAAGTGAGTCAGCACAACACCGGATCCATGATGTCCACGTCAGGAGAGACAGGATTGTCCCTCAGGGTTTTAAAGGAACATTTTCCTTTGCTTTTTTTCAATTGTCAGAGTGAGTGTGTGCTCACCAGAGAGAGACAGAGGGAGGAAGAAAGCACCCTTCAGTAGGGTGTGGTCACACTACCATCCCTTCTCCTCCATTTCTCCATCCTTCAGGGATTTTGACATGCCTAGTGTCTTTCTTAAGCCTCTGGGGCCGGGATTTGAACAACAGTCAGCCCTATGAGATTTGACTCTAACCACTAGGTGATGGGGCCAGCCCAAAGGAAAATGTGAAGTAAGTGAAATTTGAAAGACTAGCATCACAAATATCATGTCCTTGTAGAGAAACTGGAGTGTGAAAGCAAATTGTGTTTAGATTGAAGGGGTGTGGAAACAAAAAAAACAAACATGTTCCAACTGAGGAGAGGCAGGTCAAAGGCTTGGAAGCAGAGATATTCTAGAGCCTGGCAGACTCTTCTTTGGGATATTAGTGCTAGGAAAGAGCCCAGATAAAGGGATTTCTGAGAGCTGGCTCTCAGGATGGGTAGGAGCCCTAGCTCAGAGATAGAGATCCTGTGTTTAAATCCTGGCATTTAATCCTCAGGTATTGAGGCATTCAAGATGATGGGCAAAGCACTAGTCTTGCAGCTAGACAACCAGAGTTCGAATCCTGCTTCTTCCTATTATAGCTGTGGACTCCAAGTCTCATATTTTTTTACTGAAGACTGGTAGACCTAGATTACTAGGGCTGTTTTGTAAATTTAACAAGGTAACAAATGCAAATAGGGTATTCATAGGTTCTGAATGTCTAGATAAGCCCCAGATTTTTTTCTTTTTTCTGCTTACATGAGGTCTTCTGTAAACCACAGTGGATCTGGTAGAGATGTCCATCTTGTATTTGCTGCTTCAACCATGGTCTTCCCTGCTGTTGACTGAGTGAATTCTGAAGATGACTGAGGATAATCCACCTCTTTTTCCTAATCCTTCCCAGGCTTAACTTAACTAACTTCTACCTTTTGAGGTCTTATGTGTTTAGCCAATGAAACAAAATAAGCAGGGGAATGTGGGGAAGGGCCAAATATCTCCTCCTGATGTGCCATGGCAGTGGAAGAAATCTAGTATTAAATTTCCCGCTAATAACAGGGCTGGGAGCCAGCCTTGCCTAGGTTGATTTGTATACCAATATGTTCAAGGCCATTAGGAATCCAAACCATGGGATCAGTGGGGAAATGTAGGTTATGTGGAGAAGGTCTATCATAAATATATGTAGGAAAAAAAGCAGTTGTGAGGCCAACTGATGGCATGGTGGTTATGTGACTGGACTCCCACGTGGCCAACTGTGGTTCATGTCCCAGACCTGGTGGCTTTAAACTTACACCAGGCATGTGTGCATGCATACCCAAGATCCCGGAAGGAGAATGAAGGAGAAGGGATTGTGGCATAGCCATACCCCCTGGGGGGTGATTTCTAACTTTCCCACTTGCTGCCTCCGTGTCTCTCTCTGGCAAGCACATGTGCCCTGTGGCAAAAAATTATATTAAAAAAAACAGTTGAGAATTCTGTCTAGTTAGAGTAGATAAGAGTCTGATGCGCTGAATGTAGATGGCATTTATTGTAGTATAGATATGCACCTGCTTATTTATTCTGATTTTTCATATGAAGCATTGTTTTTGCAATGGACTCTTCATGCTTATTGTTGAAAATAAAAGTTAGACTTCTCAAAAAATTTGAAGAATGTATACATTACACAGTGTTTATTATTTACCACTCATCTTGGGTATAGAGTGGTTCCCCCTTATCTGAGGTGTTTTTATTTATTTATTTATTTATTTTGTTTCACTGATTTCTGTTATCTACAGTCATGTGTAGTCTGAATATATTAAATGGGACATTTCAGAAATAGACAATTCATAAGTTTCAAATTGCATACCATTCTGAGTAATATGATGAATCTTATTTGTCCTGCACCATCCTGTGGAGAAGGGAATTATCCCTTAGCTTGGCATCTCCACGTTCTATATACTATACACCCATGAGTTACTTAATATCAGGGTGCAGATCACAAGAAGATGGGTACAGTACAGAATGATATTTAGAGAGAAAGAGAGACTTTATTCTCAACTTTTATCATAGTATATTATTGTAATTGTCCTACTTTATTGTTAGTTACTGCTGTTCATATCTTACTGTGCCTGATTCATATATTAAACATTATCAAAGGAGTGCATGTATAGGAAAATCATGGTATGTAGTGTTTCATACTATCCATGGTTTTGAACATCCCATAGGGGTCTTGGAATGTATCCCCAGAAGATAGAAGCCGACTATTGTCTTGAAATCACCAGCTACATGGCAACCAGAAGGCCCCAATCTGCTGAAGAAGCAGCAGTGTCTATTTCAAAAGTTGATAGTTATTTTAAGATTTTTCTAAAGATGATGACTTAGCATGTATAGCTACAGAAGGTGTATTTTCCTATCCCTGCCAATAATGGCTTTTCATTTAGATCAAGAATCTGTTGTTTTAAATTAATTTCATTCATTTTTGATTACAAGTTTTCTTGGGCACATAAGAAGAGCAAGGTGAAATCTTTATAAAGTATTGACCCTTTTGGCCAATATTCAAAAGACTTCAATTTTATATCAGTATCATTAGATGCTGGTTTTGTTTGTTTGTTTGTTTGTTTGTTTTTGCTATTGCTACCATAACAAGGGACCACAAAATGACATAGCAGCAGAAATGTATTATCTAGAGGCTAATAACATACCAGACACAAGCATATGCATGCCAAAAATCCTGGAAGGAAGGAGAAACAGACTTTCTGGGGGACAGAAGTCTGACGTATATGAGGCTAACAGGTTCAATTCAAGGTGTCAGCAGGTATATGTTCTGGAAGTTCTAGGGGAGAATCTGTTCCTTGACTTTTTCAACTTCTAGAGGCTACCTGCATTCCTTAACGAGCAACCCCATCAAAAGGCTTCATTTTGTGTGTTTGTTTGTTTGTTTTGTTTTTTAGAGTTTTTTTTATTTTTAGAATTTGGTTGTTTGTTTTGTTTTTTAGAGTTTTTTTTTATTTTTAGAATTTGTTTGTTTTTGTCAGAGGGCACATGTGCTTACCACAGAGTGAGGGAGAGACAGACGCAGTGGGAGGAAAAGTGAGAAATCACCCCACAGGAGGATAGCCATTCTGCAATCCCTTTTCCTCCATTCTCCTCCTGAAATCTTGGGTACGCACACACATGTGCCCAGCATGAGTCTCTAGTCACCAGGTCCTGGGCTTGAACCATGGTTGGAATCCGTGTGGGAGTCCAGCGACATAACCACTACACCATCTGCTGGCCCCAAAGGGCATCATTTTAACCACAAATTCTACTGTCACTTTTTTTCTCTTCTAATTTTGAATTTCTCTTTCCTTTTAATAATGACCCTATAAGTTTTGGCCTCCTCAGCTAATTCAGGATAATCATCCCACCTCAAGACTCCTAACTTAATCACGTCTGCAAAGGGCCTTTGCCATGTAAAGGAGTACATGCATGTTTCTGAGGATTAGGATGTGAACTTCTTGGGGCCTTGCTATTCTGTCTGTGCAAATGCTTCAGTTACAAAACTCATGCTCTTAATAGTCTGATCACTACATAGAATCTGATAGAACTTTTGGAAATTCTATCGAATGAGATAAATTTGATTTTGAGATATAATGTTAATTCAATTAAAAAGGTCAATATTGGGAGCCAGCAGGTAGCAT
Organism: Tupaia belangeri chinensis; assembly: GCF_000334495.1. Taxonomy (NCBI): domain Eukaryota; kingdom Metazoa; phylum Chordata; class Mammalia; order Scandentia; family Tupaiidae; genus Tupaia; species Tupaia belangeri. The sequence goes on from NW_006160058.1 coordinate 565,050, forward strand.
GGTGGTTAAAGTGCTGGACCCTCACATGGCCAACTGTGGTTCAAGTCTCGGACCTGGTGACTTGAAAATCATGCTGAGTACATGTGCACACATGCTCAAAATCCCAGGAGGAGAATGGAAAAGGGATTATGACATGCTATTCATGGGGGAATTTCTCACTTTCCCTCTCACTGTCTCTGTCTGACTCTCTGGTGAGTGCACATGCCTTATGGAAAAAAAACCTTAAAAAATTTTTCAATATTGAAGATAAAATTGCTTGTTTTATGAAGTGATCACAAATTTTTCAGAGCAGTATTATGGTGAAAACAACATTCTTATGAAATTAGGGTATTTATGGAGCACAAACATATTTGGAACAGGTTATGGTGTAAAAAATAATTGATGTACCTTTAAGTGACTGCCAAAGAGACTAGAATAGTCTAGTAAAAAAAATAGATGCTCTAGTTATCAGATGTTATAGGTAGATGCATGCACACACACCTACAAAAACTATACTAAGAAATCTTATTTTTTGGAGAGGTTTTTGCTATAGGGCACGTGCACTTGCCAGAAAAACAGAGAGAGACAGAGAGACAGAAAGCGAGAAGTCACCCCCCAGGAGGAATGGCTATGCCGCAATCCTTTCTCCTCCATTCTCCTCTTGGGATCTTGGGCACACACGCACACATGCCTGGCGTGAGTTTGTCACCAGGTCCAGGACTTGAACCGTGGTCGACTACATGGGAGTCCAGCGACGTAGCTATTATACCAAATGCTGGTCCCAACCAAGAAATCTTTATGGTGGAGCTGACATTTTTTAAAAAAAAATTTTTAATTGCCAGTGGCCTGTAAGCTCACCAGAGAGAGAGAAAGAGAGAGAGGGAAAGCACCTCCAGTGGGGTGTGGCCATGCTGCAATCCTTTTACTCTATATCTCTTTCCCATCAGGATTCCAGGCATTCATACATTTGTGCCTGGCATGTTTTTCATCCTACCAGAATTGGGATTTGGACTATGGTTGATATGTGGGATCCAGTTCTCAAAACACTGTGTTTAACCACTGTGCTATGGGGTCACCTCTGAATTTTTAAACACACACACACATAACCCTCCAACATGACAATTCTACTTCCCTTGCCCAACTTCAATCGGATTTAAAAATATCTGAGACCTTGAAAAAATAACTTGTACGTAAACCTGTGTATCCTACTATAGCTTCATCTAATCTGTGAATCAGCTAAATTTTGTTTGCAATCTTATACAAAATCAGCTGGAAATGTGTTTGTTTATTTCATGATGGAGAGAGACAGAGAGAGAGGCACTTCCAACAGGGTCTTTATGCTGTTAAACCCCTCCCCCCCAGCCACAGCCAGCCTGGATAATGGGCACACATACCCTTAGCATGTACAGAGAGGCTCTGGGACATGAACCTGCGACCTTCCCATGGGGGTCCAGTTATGTCACCACCACTTCCCCATCTGACCTATTACTTGGAAACTGTTCATCAAATCATTGAAAAAAATCAAAAATAAAAAAACGGAAGCTTTGGAAGCTTTTAGGAAATTGCAGTTATTAAAAGCAGAGCTTATATGTAGGCATTGAAATTTATTCTTATAAAAGCATGGAAGAAACAACAAATTTTAATTTGAGAGCTAAAGTTTTATGCAAGAGTTAATTCTGAAAATATATGATTGCCCTTTGAACTACCTTGATTTCTTAGAAGAATCTTTTAATGAAACTCTTCTTATAATTTTAAGCTGGATTTATTTATTTGCTTATTTTTAAAAAATTTGCTCTAGGGCACAGATACTTGCCAGGGAGAGATAGAGAAAAAGATAGAGAGAGAGGGAAAGTGAGAAAGTATCCCCAAGAGATACAGCTATGCCTCAATCCCTTCTCCATTCTCCACTTAGGATGATTTGGGGCAGGCACGCACACGTGGCTGGTGTGTTCAGGCAGCTGTGTTCAGGACTGGAACCATGCAGTCAGTCATTAGGGATTCAGCAGCCTTAACCACCATGCCACTGGCTGGATCCCAAGCTTCTCTTTTAATTTAATAAATGTGTATTGTGTATGAGAATCTAGTGAAATTAAGAAGATCCATACTTTCGAAAGAATATTATATCAAAACAACAGATTTGATGAGATGTGTCTTCAAAAATATTTATTGACAAAGCACAATCTTAAGAGAGTCACTAAGATAGTATCAGTAAACTTACCTGGATGGAAGTATTTACTTTTTATTTTCAATTAAAAAATTTCTAATTGAGAATAGTCTCCATTTAATAGTCTGCTCTTGCCTATTCAGATACTTTTACAAATGTAGATAGGATATTTTCTCAAAAACGGTATTATCTACATAGAAGAGTTCATTGAAAGTGTCAAAATTTCAAATTTAGGAATCTTAAAATGTAATTTTGAATAAAATGCCAGGCAACTTTGTAAAGATATACTTAAAAAATTACATTCTTCAGAAAAGTACTACTGGCATACATTAGAGATAGTCATAAATACACACAATGCATATGGGTAGGTATCAAGAACAATTATTCTTAGACCAACAGATTGGTATGATTGTTCGAACAGCTGAATTCCACATGGTCTATTGGTCAGCTTGAAACACATGCTAGGCACATGTACCTGTGTGCCCCAAATGCCAAGAAGAGAATGTGAGAAAAGAGATAGTGGCCTGGCAATCCCCTCAGGGTGCTTTCTCACTTTCTCTCTGTCTCTGTCTCTCTCTCTCTTTTTCTCTGGTGAGAGCATGAGTCCTATAGCAAAATTAAAAAATAAGAATAGTCATTTTGATTATGCAATTTATAATCAGTGTATGGAAGTTTTTTTCTTTTAATTTTGTTTGATTTTTGTCATCTATTTTAGTGACAAACATATTTTGGAATGGAACTATTTCATAGGTCTAAACTGATCAATAAATAAATATTCATGATTTTATATGATTAATAATCTTCCCACACTCTTCTCTTTCCTCCAAACAGTGCCTGGTTCACTGTAATCTCTCATTATTACCATAAGCAGCTTAGTGAGAAGCCTCCTGAGCCACCTAACCTTTAATAATCCCTTTTCCGTGGCCTGTGGAACATGCTATTAAGTTTAATGTTTTGTGTGTATTTTATTGTGTAAAATCATCCATATGTGCTTTTTCTTCTTTTTGCCCTAAGTGACAATATTATTTCTTTTCCCATTTTCTTGCTTGACCTGGCTTTTCCTATAATGTCATTTTTTTTTCAGTGTTTACAACAGACACCAAACTTTCTCCAATTCCTTAACCTCATTCTTGGGGTGAGGCTGGCTTTGCTTGTGAGCTGCTGTGGGTGTTTTGTGTCTACCGCCCCCTGGTGTGTGGATGCGTGCCCTGATGGACTAACACCACAAGACTGCTCATCTAGTCCTGCACAAGTGTGTCAAGGCCAACAGCACCCCGACGTGCCACTTAACTGAATCTTTAGAAGCCTCTGCTCTGTGTCTTGGTCAGCCTTTCCTCATCTTCATCGAGATTTTCTTCCAGACTCCAGAACAGTTTTCTGGTACCCTCAATGGCCTCAGCCCATAAACTCATGGCTTTTGGCCTTGACATCTTCCTCATGATTTCAATATGGTTGACTTCATAGCCTTTTTGCTTTCTCAACTCTGGGATATTACTACAGTTCCTAACTGGAATCTCCTTGTTACTCAGAAAGGGTCCTTCTCTACTAGCATGGGTATTTGGGTTGCTTTTTTGACCAAACCCCTTTACCCTCTTCTCTGCAGAATGTCTCTGTCTGCCCCAGACTCAGTGCTTTAGTACCTCTCTATTTTCTTAGTCCAGCACATGGTTTAGGGCTTATTTGTCTTCCCTTGTCATGAGAATCCCATCAGCCATTTTCAGTGATTCTTTGCACTAACTCTTGAGAAGTCTTTCTTCGTTGGCCTTTACACCATCCTTGGGGCTTACAGTTATGTCTAGCCATTTTTTTCTTACTAATACCTGCATTTAAAACTCCAAACTATCTGTTTTATTGTCTTTTAGAGTTTTGTTACTCAAAAAGGGGGCTATGAGCTAGCAGTGCTGGATTCATCACGGAACGTGTCAGACATGCAGAATCTCAGGCCTCGCCTAGCCCCATGGGTCGGATTTTACGTTTTAACATTTGTTCACATGGAAGTTGGAGAAGTGCTGCTCTAAGGCACCAGGAGACTAAGGCCATCAGTACAGGCTATTCTTTGCTCTTTTCTGGCAAATCAGATAGCCCTAGGACTGACTGACTGACTCAAGGTGGTGTGAGCACAGCAAGCAGTAGCAGGTAGTAGAGAAATAGACAAAAAGACTATGGTCTTGATCGTTTTAGACACCCTAAATTATTCCTATGTAAGTCTTTTGATTTTTGTCTGTGTCAAGTGGTTAATGATATTATCAGTGATAGTACTAATAATAATCATAGTAATAATAACAATAAAGATTCACTCCCTTGGATGAAAACAATCTGTATTTCAATGAGAATTCTTTGTAATTTGTACACATCATGAACTTTGACAAGTACTGTTCTAAATTATTGTTTTAAAGTGCTTTTCAAGAAGCTGTTATGTGAAATCAGTTTAGTGAATTTTAGCCTGCACTAAGAACAGTAGCAATGACAATGAAATGGATTAAATGGTCTATAGAAAATATCAGGGTATGGTAAAGAAAAGTGTAGTAAAGATTAATGTTGGTTTAAGAATTCTTTTTCAGTCATAGTGTGTGTGCTGGATTATGATATAAACCTATTCCTTACGACATTCGCTCCTCTAGACAGCTTTGAGGTAGCAGATACAAAACCAGCTGGGTAAGTCTACTCAACTTCTGGCAGCTGATTTCAACCCTGCCCTCACTTCCACCTGAAAATTCTTTCAGTTATCATCACGCCTTGTAACTTTGTGAGGAAGAAAAACAGATCTGTTGCTCTGGAGCCATTTTGTTAAGTGAGATTCAAACACAACCCATTAGAGCATAGATAAAAGTTCTATCCGTGGTCTAGAGTAGAGCTTCTAAATTTGGGGAATACAACTCAAGTGTTTTTTCTTATAATTTTGAGGTTTCTTTATAATCACTTTTTTCTTTAAAATTTATGTGAAATCCTGTGAAAGAACTTTTACAAATCAAAAAGAAAAAGATATTTCTATCCAAAAATGGGGAAAAGACTCAAAGTGGTACTTCATGCAAGAGAATATCTAAGTAACCAATTAACATACAAAAAGAAGCTCAAGGATTAGTTTGTGGTGTAGTGGTTAAAGGGTGGCTAGATCTCATAAGGCCAACTTTACAGTTCAAGTCCCAGACCCAGCAGCTTAAAAAACATGCCAGACACATGTCCTTGGTCCCAAAATACTACTGAGTGTATTTCCTAAAAGTAAGGATTTTTTTGTATTTTTTAAATAAGATAATTAGCACTGTTAGTAACTTCAATGAATTTTAACATTGATACTTTTCAGTTTCAGTTTTTCAAACTTAACACTGATACGTTTACTTTCACTATTACTATTACTATCATCCCCCTCCCACTCCCCGCCCCACAGGGCCCATAGACTCACCTGAAAGAGACTGAGACAGAAAGAGGAAAAGAAATGAATCACCCTCCAAGGGGAGGCGGCCATGTCACAATCCCTCTCCTCTATTCTCCTTTTCAGATTTTGGACACACACATGCACTCACGCCTGGCATGATTTTCAAGCTGCCATGATTGGGCTTGAACTGCAGTCAGGCATTTGGGAGTCAACACTTTAACCACTACCACTTGCTGGCTCCTATACATGTACTTTTTTGTTTTGTTTTTATTTTGTTTGTTTGGAGAGGTTTTTGCTATAGGGCGCATGTGCTCGCCAGACAGACAGAGAGAAACAGAGAGACAGAAAGTGAGATATTACCCCCCAGAGGGGATGGCCATGCTGCAATCCCTTCTCCTCCATTCTCCTCTCATGATCTTGGGCACGCACGCATACTTGCCCCGTGTGAGTTTAAGCCACCGGGTACGGGACTCGAACCACAGTCGACTACATGGGAGTCCAGCAACATAGCTATTATGCTAACTGCTGGTCCCACATGTACGTTTTTATACATGTACTTATAACTTTTTTAGTTGGGTTGAGAATGCTCATTTTAACAATTTCCCTTTGAATTCATGATCTTTAATATGAAACATTCCCACAAACTTTCTATGTCTTTTTTTTAAGTAATATTTTTCTTTATTCATGATAAAGTATATGTGCATGCACATGACAGTGAGTGAGAGAGAGAAAGAAATAGGAACTGGGCATGCTAAGATCCCCTTCCTCCAGTCCTTTGACTTGTTAATATCTAGCAGTAGTGTGTGTGCCCACTGTGTTTTGGGCCATTCACCTTTCCATGTGAAATCCAACTTCCCATGAGCAGTACATTACCACTACCCCGTGGAGCTGGCTCCCTTTTTTATATCTTTTATGATATTATCTAAAAAATACAGCCCCTGTATTTAAAAAAAATAATAGAAGGTTGATATAACTACTTTTATAAAAGGTTGGTGCAGCCTCTTTTGAGAGCTTTCTTTTATCAACATTTTCAAAGAGATAAAAAAAAAAATTAGGTCCACAAAAGTCATGACATATTTTTCTATGTTTATCTATGGAAAAATGTGTCATAACTTTTTCAATGACCCAGTAAAATAGTATGGCGAGTCCTCACATACCAGTCACTCAGCTACAATGATCAGCTTGTCTTATCGCCATTCTTTCTTTCTTTTTTTTTTTTTTTGAGAGGTTTTTTGCTATAGGGCGCGTGTGCTCGCCAGACAAAGAGAGACATAGAGACAGAAAGCGAGAAATCACCCCCCCCCAGGGGGGATGGTCACACCGCAATCCCTTCTCCTCCATTCTCCTCTCGGGATCTTGGGCACGCATGCACACGCACCTGGCGTGAGTTTTAAGCCACCGGGTCCGGGACGCGAACCGCGGTCAACCTCGTGGGAGTCCAGCAACATAGCCATTACGCTAACTGCTGGTTCCCACCATTCTTTCTTCATCTGTACTGACACTCACTGGTACAAGTATTTTTGAAAATATTAAAACTAAACATATTGTGTTATATATATATTTATTTTATATGTGTGTTATAAATATATATATATATATACACATATATATGTGTGTGTATATACATATATATGTGTGTGTATACATATATATATTGTGTGTATATGCATACATATATATATATGTATATATATATATTTTTTAAAGAAGAACAGATGGCATGGAGGTTAAGCCACTGGATCCCATTTCCCATGTTGCTGACCCACAGCTTAAAAATTTCACTGGGTGCATGTGTATGTTTGCCCAAAATTCTTGGAAGAGAATAGAGAAGGGATTATGGTGTGGTCATCCCCCGCCCCCCCGGGATGATTTCTCATGATCATCTCTTTGTCTCTGTCTGGCAAGGGTACAGACTCTGTAGCAATAAGAAAAAAAAAGATATATCAACTATATTATAATGTTATAATCATAAATACCAAGAGTTCTTAAAAATATAACTATTTTAATAAGTTCTTAAAAATATAACTTCTTTAATAAGTTTTTTCATTTAACTTTATGTGTTATTATTATTATTATTTTAATTTGATCAGAGGGAGACAGAGAGAGAGGAAAAGTGAGAAAGAAAACCGCCAGGTCCAGGACTCAGTTGGCCATGTGGGAATCCAGTGCTCTTAACCACCATGCTACCTGCCAGCCCCAAAAACATAACTACTTTTGATTAATAGAATGGGTAAACACTTTGTGATATATTATGAACTACTATACAGCAATGAAAACAAAGTGCTACATGAAAACATTTACGTGAAAAACGTTGATGAATCTCACAAATAAATTTAGCAAAGGAAAACCAAGTGATTCTGGTTAAAAACAAACATGAATCTATGGTATTAAAAGATAAGATAGTGTTTACTTTTTTTTTTTTTTTTTGAGAGGTTTTCGCTATAGGGTGCGTGCACTCACCAGACAGACAGAGAGAGACATAGAGACAGAAAGCAAGAAATCACCCCCCAGGGGGGATGGTCATGCCACAATCCCTTCTCCTCCATTCTCCTCTTAGGATCTTGGACATGCACGCTCACGTGCCCGGCGTGAGTTTTAAGCCACTGGGTCCGAGACACGAACCGTGGTTGACTATGTGGGAGTCCAGAGACATAGCCATTACGCTAACTGCTGGTTCCCAAGATAGTGTTTACTTTTGCAGGAAGAATAATGATGGAAGATATCAAGACAGAGGCTACTAGCATATTGATAATTCTCTTTTTCTCAATGGGTTGTGTTACATTTTAATATTCATTTTATGAAGATTTATAAAGCTATATAATATGTCTATGTCTCTATGTTCATATATTTCAATACAAATTATTTTTAAAACTTTGTGTAAAGTTTATTTTTATTTCATAATATATCTATTTTGTTTAGTATAAAGATATTTCAAATTATAACGAAGTTAATTTGTACTTTTGTTAAATGGTTCAAGTTCTGTTGCATTAAATCTAAAAATTTTAAAAATTGCTTTGAAGTGACAAGAGGCAATTTCTCCTTTCTTGTCTTTTGTCAAAATATTTTGAGTGCCTCAGTATATATCAGTATAAGGGTATAATGTTTGGTTTTTTTCACGACCTATCCTGTTATGTAACTAATTACCTCAGGCTACTGTTGGTGAAAACCTTGAAATGTCTTTCTTCTGCTAATGGGTCAAGTTGCTCATATAATGAACTAAATGGTTCTTTATCTCTTTTATAATCCCACAGGAATACTTCATGCTAATCTACACTTCATTTTTTATTACAGCATCTTATTATGTGCAGTAAAAATGTTCAGTTTTGTTATAGAGTGGCTGATTGAGTGTTCAGCCTTGAAAAAATATTTCCTATTAAAATGAACTAGTACATTCTTTAAAACTTATGTAATATCTCACCCATGCAATAACACAGTTTCGTTGTTTTCATGAATCTACCATATCCAGATAGAGCACATTTTAACATTCTGCCACATGTACTGCAAATCTTTGTAAAATTTAAATTTTAAATACAGATTTGTTTAAACTCTCCTCTTTTCTAGCTTATTGCTTATAAGTCTTGTCTGTCTTCTCCCCTCCCTCCTATGCACAACTCTCCTGAAGTTAGTGCATACTTTTACAATTATGCTTTCATTTTCTTATGGCATATATAAGCATATATAGTAAGATGTTTCATATCTTTAGCATTTTATTTTGACCAGAGAGAGACAGAGAGAGAGAAAGACAGTGAGAGAAAGAAAGTGAGAAAGCAAGCCATCAGGTCCAGAACTTGAACTGTGGTTGCCCATGTGGGAATGTCCAGCTCCTCAACCACCACTCCACCCGCTGGGATCCATGTTTAACATTCTTACATAAATATTTATATATTGTATATATCCTTTTGCGTTTACTTTTTGCATACATTATACTTGAGATATCCAAAGCAGATTTTTTTTTTTTAAGATTTTTGCCATAGAGCTGGTTTGCTTGTCAGAGACAGATAGGAAAAGTGAAAAATTATGCCCCAAGGGTTGATGGCCATGCCACAATCCCTTTTCCTCCAATCCTCCTTTTGGGATTCTGGGCATACATTCATACGTATGTGCCTAGTGTGATTTTTCAAGCAACTGGGTCTGGAATTCAAACTGCTATCCTCCATGTGGGAGTGCATTGCCTAAACTACTACATCATCTGCTGGTCACTCAAAATTAGATATTTTAATCATGGTAAAGTATTCCATTTAATGAATATAACTCAAGTAATTGTGTGCTATTACAGTGCTGTAGAAGCTGGTCCCAGACTGGGTTTTTACTACACTGTGGTTGTGCTTCTGGGCATGTGTCCGAAGGTGAGATCGCTAGACTGAGCCTTATCAGACCCACCTCATTACTGCACTAGACCTTACCAAATGACTTTCCAAGGGGTATCCCAGTCTACACTTTCGCTGTCAGTAAATGGGAGTTCTCATCCTACATGCCCGCTAAAGCTTCTTTTTATTAGACATTTAAACTTTAGTTATAGGTTACTCTTTATTATTAATGCAAACAGTAAGTTAATTTGCTTATCATCTACATTTCCAACTGTTTCTGTAAAATATTTTTTTCCTCCTGTAGGTAGGAAAATAAAACTTAATGCCAAGTATAAAACCTCTGACCTGTTTCTTCCTTCTAGCGGAAAGGGATATATCTTGATAGAGTATCAAACAGTGAAAATGATTTCCCATTTTGTTAATCATCTGTCTTTTAAAATAAGTATCAGAATTACATTTTTTTTGTGTTTTTGCAGTTCTGATCTGTTATATTTTGTTTTTCATGACATTGTATATTTTTGTCGCTTCATTGGAAATGTTAGTGCCGCCCACGCAGTTCCCAGCGCCTCACTGAACACTGCACCTCTAGGAGCACAGATCGAAGTTGCCGATTTGGTCAAATGGAACACAGGGACACAAGTTGTTCCTTTTTAAGGGCTCACTGGTGTGACACCCACAGAAGGTGGAAGCTCTTTGGAGAAACAGAATCAGTCCAAGATCTGATCATCTAGTCTCTGGTGACAAGATCCTGCTAGGGAAGTTGTGCAGGCTGACCCTGTCACATGGAATGTGTGACCACTACTTGTCATGGTTTCATTAGCACCTCCAGGAGCTGGGAAACACTCTCCCTATAAACCACAGTAAAATGATCTGACCTCACATTCCTGCAAGTCAGTCTCAGCAGAGCCCTTGCGGTTACTGAGCACTCTTTTTACTGATCTCACACTGCCTCCCGGAGGTTCCAGACCACACTCATTTTCCACCTAACCCACCTCTTCTTTTAGAAGTGGCACCATTCTCCTTTTCATGCAGACTCAAGAGCATACCTTTGATTTATCATGTTCCTTTGCGTGTCTCCTTACCTAGAAGCCAGTAGGATAGCCGTTCCATCTCGACAGTTTCTCTTGAAGCAACTTCTTTCTGCCTCTCATCCCATGATCATTCTGCTTATGTCCTACTTCTGTCTTCCACACTCCTGGCCTTCTCATAAGTGTGAAAGTTACTGATGCAGCTCTAAACAATTCATCTTCAGTGACTATTTCTTTGCACATCTGTTTTTATTAGGTGAGAAAATCTTTCCTAGGAACTCTCTAGTGGATTGTCTCTTTTATCTCACTGATCAGAACTAGTACATATTGGGATCAGTTATGTAACTGGACTCCCATGTAGTTGACTGTGGTTCGAGTCCTGGATCCAGCAGGTTAAAACTCATGCCTGGCACAGGCACCTGTTTGCCCAAGATCTCAAGAGGAGAATGGAGGAGAAGGACTGTGGCATGGCCATCCTCCCGGGGGTGACTTCTTGCTTTCTGCCTCTTGTCTGTTTCTGTTTCTCTGGCCAGCACACATGCCCTAATGCAAAAATCTCTCCAAAAAAGAGCACTACCCAGTTGGTCCCTAAACATAAACTGGCAAGGATCTAGAGTAGCCATGATTGGTTAGGATCAGGAGTTTGCAAACTATAGCCCATGGACCAAATATGGAGGGGAGGGCCTTTAAAGAATTTATGGAAAAGCATGTTATGAAAAAATTATGCATAGATTTCAAAAAATTCTTGCACCAAAATTATACTTTAATTTAAGTCCATTTTCTTACAGTCTTTCTGAAGCCCCCATGTACAGCCTACTTCCTGGTTTTGTATGTCCCAAGTGCTATGAATAGTTTTTAGTGTCCATAACTAAAGTTTTATTGGAAGGCAGTCATGCTCATTTATTTACATATTGTATAGCATTTCCATCATATTACCATGACAGAGATAGCCAATGTGACTAAGGCCACATGACCAACAAAATCTAAAATTTTACTCTCTGGCAATTTATAGAAAGAGTTGCTTAGCCTTGGCTTAAATCATGTTCTTTCTATCCCTTGGGGAAGATTCCACTTTTCCTGAGCATATTGTTGTCTACCTAATTCTGAGATAAAATCAGAGTCGAATAGCAGAACTCTGGGGGAATGACACAGAAGTGTCAACCTGGTTGGGACTATTACAGTAGTTTCTCTGTTGCTGGTCTGCTCACACTGCTCTCCATCCAGATCATCGTGTATGTTGCTAACAGAACAATCGATCCAGAACACCCTTCTTTACATGGTTTTTATTTTTTTCTGTTTAGCCATTCATCATCTGTCAAATAAAAGCAAAAATGAATCCGTCATTCATTTCTCTGAGTCTGTCTTACTCCTGTGCATAATCTACACTTCTTATTTCTATAAGTGTGCTCTTTCTTTTCATATCTTCACATTTTTATGGTAGTTCTTTCTTTTACCTGGAGAGCTCTAATTACGTTATGGGTCATTCTATTTTAACCCTAACCATCTTTTAATTTTCTCCTTAACTGTTTCACAAGGAATTTTTCTCTGACTTCCCCATCCACATTAGGCCATTTTCTTTCTTTCTTTCCTTCTTCTTTTCTTATTACTAAATTCTTTTTTTATTTCACGATCAATCACTATATATGATTACAGCATACAAAATGAATTTTACCATCCAGAATACACTGTATGTTGACTCAATCAAAGATATTGCTATACATATTATCATCAATAAATAATTTTCCGTTTTGTGTTTTTTAAATGTTTTGGTTCTTTCTTTTTCCCCCTGATTCCCTCTCTCTCCCCCTCCACCATTTCCCACCTTCTTCCCACACTGTCTCTGATATCCACAGTTGCTCTTCATGCCTTTATTCAGTTTCTGCTATAGAGTGCAGACATTCAGTATATATTGAGTGGGGACATAACAGTGTCTCTCTTCCTTAGTCTGACTTGCTTCACTTAACAGTAAATCTTCCATATTTGTCCACTTTCTATCAAATGCTAGGTTCTCATTGTTTTTTATGGCTGAGTAGTATTCTGAAGTGTGTATGTGCCACACTTTTTCAATCCATTCATTTTTTCATGGATATTTGGGTTAGTTCTATGTCTTAGCAATTGTGAATAATGCTGCAATAAACATGGATGTGCAACCTAGATCATTTTCTAAACTTCGATGTAATTTACTTGTGTCTCATGTGACAATGATAACATCCTACCTTTTTAAAAATAATCCTTCTGAGCATTTTCTAGAAAAGCGTAAGGCCACTGAGGTTGTGAACTACTACTTTAAGAACCTAGTACAGTAGCTGATATTAAACCTAGTGTAGTAACTAATATTTAGTAGAAGATACTGAATGAATCAGAATATATTGAAATTTGGGCCCAATTATATAGACAGTTATCTTGAAAACTCAATAAAATATTTTCAGTTTGGATAGTTGAAAACAGGAAAATTTATTGGAGATTTTTGCTGGAATATCTGGAAGGAAGTTGTTTAGGAGGGAGAAAAACTGATTAACATTATAGAGCATCTAACTGTTTAACATGGATTATATACTGAGTGCATTAAAACTGTTATCTCTTTCAATACTAGTAGTTTTCAATAATGGGCTTCATGGATTCACTTTATGATTAAATAGGTTCAGAAATATTAAGTGCTTTATCCATGGACACACAGATTGAAGAATCTGTGGTAGAATTCAAATCTGTCTCTATCTGTAGTCCAGACCAGGTTCTTTCGCATCATGCCAAAAGCAGCCTTCATATAGTCTGTTAGGAGGATTGAAAGAGGGTAAACTTTTCTTACCTCACTAACCATTAAGGAGTCATAAGGGAACATAGACATCGTTGATAAGCTAAAGTGACATTGGTAAACACAATAGCATAAACAGTTTATTATTCACTTCTGATGGTTTGCAATGATGTAATTATTGGCTAATATTTTCTTTAGAGAGATTTATGTTATTTTAACTTTTGAGTGTAGGTGGCATTTTAATAATTTTTCATATTGTACTCTATCAATGTGCACACCTGTAATTAGCTAAATTGTGCCTGACGTGTAGGAACAATAGGGAAGGTAAGAGATTACATGAGACCTTCATAAGATTTGTAGATGCAACATTGCTAAGTCTACTTCAAGGAACTATTAGGAAATACTGTAGTTTATGATCTTTAAGTGTTTAACTATATAAGGTGCTAAAATGTAACTGTTACATGAGAGCCATTTTTGGGTTTATAAAAATGTTTTCGATCACATAGAACTCCAGGCTGATTGCTGCTTAAATTTCTTAGTTGGGGATAAATACTGATCATTCTGAATGATTTTAACTCCCTCAAAACTAAGTTATAAAGACTTACAGAAAAAAAAAATTTAAAAATACCCCTCATAGTAAGAGGCTATCTATCTACTTTGTAAGACAAGAGCATGACAGTAAGACCAAGTTCTGTCCCCAAATGATGTTTGTTTCCTTTGTGCAGCGTTGTTAATGCTCCACTGGAAGTATCATACATTAAAAGTATAATCCATATTTGAAAGAAGGAAGTCTCATACTGGAATACATGCTAACTAAATTTATTTTTTTAAAGAATTATTCTATTTAACTTCAATTTGACTAGAGAGGCACAGAATGAGAAAGAGAAGGAAAGTGAGAAAGCAAGCCACAAAGTTCAGGACTTGAAATGTGGTTGGCCATGTGGGAGTCCAGTGCCCTTAACCATCATGCCACCTGCCGGCCCCAATCTATTCTCTTTTTAACATTTTCAGTTCCATAGCACACATATGTAGCCAGAGTGTTTTACTATTATTTTTTTTGCCAGGGGCGCACATGTACTCACTCACTAAAGAGAAAGAGAAAATAAGAGAGAAAGAAAAAAGAGAGAGAGAGAGAAAGTGAGAAATAACTCCCCATGGAGAATAACCACACCACAAGCTCTTTTCCATATTTCCCTCTTTTCAGGATTCCGGGCTTGTACATACTTAGACCTGGCATGTTTCTGAAGCTGCTGAATCTGGAACTCCAGCTGCACAATAGGCCATGTGGGACACAGCTGCCTTAACCACCAAGCCACAGGCTGGCCCAGTAATTCATTTTCTTTGAAGTTTATTCACTTATTTATTTATTGAGAGAGAGAGAGAGAGAGAAGGAGGAGAGAGAGAAAGGTACTCCTAATAGGATATTGCCATGCTGTAATTCTTCTCTCAGTCTCACAGCCAGTATCACAAATGCATGTAGCTGCACCTGACATGTTCAGGTTGACCTGGGATCTTAACCCCGGCCTCCCCTGCAGCTCTAGCATTGCATAATCACAGCCCACCATACGTGCCACTGTAGCCGGGCCAGGTAGTTCATTTTTAATTATAATAATACTGAAGAACTTGTCATTTATGTCTGGGGTTTTCATTCCATGTCTCTTATTAAACTTGTTGTCTTTGGGTTTACACTAAATTGGTCAAAACCCTTATTAGAAAGTAACAAGAAATGAGATTATCTTTTGAGCTAAAGTGCTTATGGATTATTTGGAGAAAATAGCTCAAACTTGTTTTACATGATTGACAGAGGCAATGCAGAGTTAAATTTTATCAGCTGCAAAAAATTCAGGGCATCTCAGAGAAAGCGAAATCCTGATGTCCATTATATTCTGTATACGTTATTAGTATCAGTGTTGAAAAGTGTTATTCATCACTCTATTTAAATGACTGTGATTGTTGAAATATTTTGCAATGCTAAAAATGTAAGCTCATGGAAAGAACTTGGGAATTGTATTGCTTGTTCTTTTTTAAGATTGCTTCTGTCAGCTCTTGGCATATCAGCTGGGGAAAAAAGAACCTCATCATTTCCTTGGTTTTGATTATGAACTTGAAGAAATTACAAAAGTATACATCTAAGTAATACTTTATAACCATTTGTTCTCTATTTGTAATCTGCCACCATTAAAATAATAATTGTAGGGGCCAGCAGGTGGTATAGGGGTTAGGGCACTGGACTCCTACATGGCTGACCCAGTTCGAGTCCTAGCCCCAGCAGATTGAAAATCACTCCAAGAGTGTATGCATGTCCAAAATACTGAAAGGAGAATGGAGGAGAAAGGATTGTGGTATGACCATCCTCCCAGGGGGGTGATTTTCTTAATTTCCCTTTCTGTTTCTATCTCTCTCCTGTGAGCACACACACCCTATGGCAAAACCCAAAATAAAATAAAATAAAACAAAATAAAATAAAATAAAATAAAATAAAATAAATTGTATTGCAATTAAATGTAAAATTCATTGGCAATATAAATAAAGAATAATTAGGTTACTTTAAGGAACAATTTGCTTAGTTCTGTATGGTCTTCTTCATTTATTTGTGTTTTTAGAGAGAAGAGCCCCAAAGATTCCAATGAATGCAGGAAAGTTTCTGAAACTAGAGATTAACCTCACCACTTTAAATTCTGTTTAAATTACTTTTTTTTTTTTTTTTTTCCGAAGAAGTATGTTCCCCAGACTTATGTTTCTGGAAAGGTTATTATTATTATTATTATTATTTAATTTACCAGATAGACAGAGAGAAAGAAAATACTCCCCTTAGGGGATACTTATGCTGTAATCACTTTTTCTTGCTTGCTTTTTCCTTTTCAAGATTGCAGGCATGCACACACACATACCCAGCATGTTTTTCAAGCTGCTGGGTCCAGGACTTGAACTGAACATTCAACCATGTGGAATCCAGCTGCCTCATCCACCACCCCACCAGTTGGCCTAAAAAATATTTTAATAGAGTAGCATAAATCACATAGGACAGTTGCTTAAAATAGATATTTTCCAAGCATGTGTGAAGGAGGAAGTTAAACAATAAACACTATTATTACAATTTTTAATTGCCAGAGGGTGTGTGTGCTCATAAGAGGTAGAGAGAAAGGGAGAGAGAAAAAGAGATAGTGAGAAGGAAGAAAAGAAACCATCCTCCCAATGAGGCATGGTCATGCCAAAATCCTTTTACCTCTATTTCTCCATCCCATCAGGACTTGGGGCATGCACTCACATGTGTCTAGTATGTTTTTCAAGCTGCCAGGGCTGGAATTCAAACCATGGTTGACCATGTGGGATCTGGTTCTCTAACCATGGCAATACAGGGCTGTCCAAAACTGAGTTTTGATGAGCATTTTCTCAGAGAGCCAGGCAAACCTGGAGCACATCGTATGATGCCAGCAAAGCATATCAAGTTGAATATGGTTTAAATCAGACTCGTGTTGGGATGTTGAGCACTGCTAGAGAGAAAGTCCATAGTGGACCAGACCTGATGAAATCACTTGCTACAGTGTGAATTTTGGTCCCTAGAATTGTATTATTTGATTCTTCACAGCAACCTCCACCTTGATAACAGATGTCAAGAGTTAAAAGCGAAACCTTGGGACCAGCAGAGGGTGTAATGGTTACATAGCTGAACTCCCATGTTGTTGACTGCCTTGGAGCCCCAGACCCTGTGGTTTAAAACTCACATGGGTGTGAAGGAGTGGGGATTGGGGAAGGACATTTGGAGGAGGGATATGGAGACAGAGCGAAGATATTTTGATCTACTGGACTGGGGAGAAATGTTCACATATTGAAATGTTCATTTTGTAACCTAAATAATGTGATTGAATGTATAAAAAAAATTAAAAGAAAAAAAAAGAAACTCACATGGAGTGCATGTGAGCGTGTGTGTGCTCAAAATCCCAAGAGGAGAGTTTAGGAGAAGGGATTGCGGAGTGGTCATCTCTCCTGAGGGGCAATTTCTCACTTTCTGTCTCCCTGGCTAGTGTACATGCCTTATAGCAAAAATCTCTCCAACAACAACAAAAAAAGTGAAACCTCATGGGGCCAGCAGATTGCAAAGCGGTTATGTCACTGGACTCCCACATGGCCGACCCCGGTTTGAGCCCCAAACCCAGTGGCTTGAAACTTACACTGGTCTACTGGGTATGCATGCCCAAGATCCCAAGAGGAGAGTGGAGGAGAAGAGATTGCAGCGTGGTCACACACACACACACACACACACACCCCGGGGGTGATTTCTCACATTCCCTTTCACTATCACTGTCTCTCTTTCCAGCAAACGTATGCACCCTAAGGCAAAAAACTCTAAAAAACAAAAAATAGTGAAGTCCCAGTTGCAATAGCATCTTATTGTCTTATTGGTTTGTAGCCCAGAGTATGTATGAGATGCTCAGACTTGCCTCTTGGACCTCAGGAATAATATGTATGCTTCAGAGCAGTTGATATTTTGAACATTCTTCCATGGAAGCCACAGGTGAAAAAATGCTTCTATCCTGAGCAAACACAGCTTTTGTTGCTAATACAAGAGCTTTGAAGGAATACACATACTGACAAGTTTGTTTCTTCAGTATTTTCTTACCCCACTGACCATAACATGCCTTTAACAATAAAAGCATACTGTGGAAATGATTAAAGAACTTTTAGGTTCAGTATTTTTCCTGAATATATAGTTTCTATTGGTAAATGATTATACATTATCTCCTCAGCTGGAATTAAGAACAAAAACAGGGCTGGCCCTGTGGTCTTGTGGTCAAGGGAGTTGGATTCCATAGGGCTGACCATGATTTGTGTTTTGGTCCCAGTGGCTTAAAAACCATGTAGGGTGCTTGTGCATGGGTGTTTCAAATCCTGACAGTAGAGAGAAATACAGAAGGGATTGTGGCATGACCAGGCTCCACTGGGGAGTGTCTTCTCTCTCTCTTTTCCTCTCATCTCTCATCTCTCTTCTCTCCCTCTCTCTCTCTCTCTGGAAAGCACATGAACCCTCTGGTAAAAAAAATAAAATAAAATAAA
Organism: Tupaia belangeri chinensis; assembly: GCF_000334495.1. Classification (NCBI taxonomy): domain Eukaryota; kingdom Metazoa; phylum Chordata; class Mammalia; order Scandentia; family Tupaiidae; genus Tupaia; species Tupaia belangeri. Next base: position 583,708 of record NW_006160058.1, read on the forward strand.
ATAAGCATGACCTATTTTGAAATGATAGATTCTGATAAAAGCAACAAAAAAATCTTAAAGTGAGGTGTTTGACCTTAAAGCTGAGGTTAGTGTATATGTAAGTTTTGTGATACTTTTAATATAAAT
>NW_006160058.1:583852-586428 GCF_000334495.1 Tupaia belangeri chinensis
TAGGGAAGGGAAGGACCGGTATCTGGGTGCTTATGTTCAATGATGCATGTACTTTTGTGAAACCACTGCCAAGCTTTTAAGTTTTAATTAAAAGAAATATTTTAAAGGCTTGAATAGACTAAAACAGGGAAAGAAATTACAAGTACTACAGTCTCTTGTTTAAGAAATCCTTTCATATTCAGATGTCACAAAACTCAATATTTTCTTCTAAATATTATCTTGTCCTTTAAAATCTTTCCTATATATGTCAAATTTATTTCTTGTCATCTTGCTCCACATATAGTCAGCTGAAGCAAAGATGAGCAAAAAAAAAAAAATGTGCTTTAAGTGTGACTACAGTGTGAGTAAAAATGCAGGAGGGAGAGAAGGCATGGCAAATGCAAGGAAATAAAAAAAAAATCAGTGAGAGTGAGTGATAGAGTGGGTTATTGGATGAGCAGAATGGGATGGGCATAGGAAGAAGGAACAGGTGAAGTGAAGTGTAGTTCATAAATGTACTGTACAAGGCCCTAAGTCCATTCTAAAGGGTTTGGTGTTTGTACTGAGATCAGTAGAAAGCAGCTGCAGGATGTTAGGTCATGAAAAATGGCACCAGTAGGGACATGTTTTTAAAATGATTCTCTGTAATGTGGGGCATAGATTGGAAGGGGCAGGATGAGACAGGTCGAAATAGGAATCTTGTAATAATTCAAGGTCAAGTTGATGGCAACTGAGACTGGTGTAAGGACAATCTCTATGGTATATATCTCCAGAGACAGAGACAAGGGGGTAAATTCCAGACAACTCTGGAAGGTAGCCAGATTCCATGTAGTGCCAATCATAATAGCTTTGGCTGTTAACTCCATAAAAGTTAATGATAATGAAAGGTAAAAGTTGTGAAGAGTATATGTCATCCTTACTTCAAGAAACATCTCATAGTTCATTGAGCAGCATAAATGTCATAAGCATAGGAACAATTTAGAGCATCACAAGGTCAGCAAGGGGGAAAATAATCTGCCCAAATCAGACCCATCTTTAGAGTAACCTTCTCACACACTCTGAGCCAATGATTTTCTATCCTATATTCATGGACTAGCCAATCTTTCCAGTGTGTCATTAGGTGTGTTGACAGCTTTTTCTGCCTTCCTTTAATCTCCCCTACCCCCATTTTTTTTATTTTGCCAGAGGGTGTGTGCACCTGCCAAAGAGAAACAGAAAGACAAAGAAAGTAGAGGAGGGAATGAGAAAGCACCCTTCTGTGGGATGTAGTCATGCCACAATCCCATCCCCTCCAATCTCCATTCTGTTGCCCCCTTTTTTTTTTTTTTTTTTAGGATTTTACCACAGGGCATGTGTATTTGCTAGAGGGAGACACAGAGTAGAGGGATGTACATGCCATAATCTCTTCTCCATTCTCCTGCCAGGACTCTGGGAAGACACACTCACTTACCTGGCACGATTCTTAAGCTTCCAGGTCTGGGACTTGAACTGTGATTGGCCGTGTGAGAGTTCAGGACCTCAACCACCATGCTACCTGTTCGCCATTTTAAATGATAGCACATGGGAGATCGAGATAGACAGAAAGAGATTGGGAAAGAGAAGAAAGGCTCTTGCCACGTTGCTATCTCCTCTACCCAGCCCTTCAGCTCCTTAGGATCTTGGATGCCCTCTCAAGACCTATCCTGATCTTCTGTTAGGCTGACCCAGGGATCCACACTGACATTTGATCATGTGTCTTCCAGCTTTGCAGAGCACTGGTGTTACCACTGTGCCACAGCAACTGTGCTTCTAATCACTTTTTTTATCCCATTCTCATCTCTGTTGTTTCTTTGTAGTTTGGTCTTCACCTGAGCTTGATATTTTGATTGTTTAAGCAGCATAGAGGCTTAAACTATTACATGGATGAAGTTGGATGTGGGGAGGGGTGAATCTGGGTGTGACAATAGTATTTATGCAATACTATAGAGATCTTACATTCTATGTCCCAAAAAATAATATGAAAGTTAAAATTTGAAAAAATTCTACTTACAATTTGAGAATTTTGCAATCCTTTTAATATACATTATATCCCCTGTTTTAATTTAGAGATGAAAACTGATAGTTTTATGTTTTATATGTGTGTACAATAATATCTGTATATAAATATTATAAATGCACTTGGCATTCTTTCTTATAGAGCAAGGGTGTTCTACCTGAGATCCATGAGACTAGTGAAATTATATGCTTGATTTTGTGAGCAGGTGTGTGTGTGTGTGGAAATTGTACATGCAGAGCTACTGATCTAGACTACACATTTCTTGTTTCTTTAATATTTTCAATTTTGTTCTTCTTTGGAAATACCTTGTATACATTGTAAGTAGGGAGGAGAGGGAGATGATTTTTATTTGCTGGTATTGAATGCTTTAGAAAGGCACTGGTTGTGCCTCTATAAGAATTATAACATAGGGAACCAGCAGTTAGCGTAATAGCTATGTCGCTGGACTCCCACGTAGTCGACCGCGGTTCATGTCCCGGACCCGGTGGCTTAAAACTCTCGCCGGGCGCGTGTGCGTGCGTGCCCAAGATCCCGAGAGGAGAATGGAGGAGAAGGGATTGCG
>NW_006160058.1:587014-593131 GCF_000334495.1 Tupaia belangeri chinensis
GTTCGAGTCCCATACCCGGTGGCTTAAAACTCATGCCAGGTGCATGTGCATGTATGCCCAAAATCCCAAGAGGAGAAGGGATTGCAGTATAGCCACATCCCGGGGGGGGGTAATTTCTCACTTCCTATCTGTCTTTCTGACAAGTGCATGTGTTCTATAGCAAAAATATCTTAAAAAAATTTATATATAGTCAATAATACATGGCCTTCCTCACAAGTAATAATAGGATAGACACTTTGAATAAGAGACTTCTACTTGGGGAGCAAATCTAGTGGGAGTAATAATAAAAGCTTCCATGTATTGGGCTCTTGTGCTGATTTTATGTAATGCTTTTTATGACCCAGTGAGGAGGATTATCGCTCTTGTGTTATACACGAGTAGACTGAGGCTGAGTGAGTTCCACTAACTGGCCTTAATTGACATAGCTAGCGATTGGCAGTGCCAGGATTGCACCCTGGTCGGGTTATGTTGAGGATGTAGGAAGCTGGTTTAGGTACAGCAATGGTGGTATCAACAGCCCCCTCTGCTCAGAGCCCACCCATTTTTACTCAGGTTTTCATCCAGTGGAGTATGTGAGCACCCATATGTTAGCCTTCAGTGTTTTCATAGGCACAGCACCTGTGAGATTGACCTAAATCCTCCTATTTGTCTTGAGTATATTCCTCCTCATTATCTCAAAGCACATTTATAAATTTGCAACTCTAACTCCAACTTCAGGACTCTCACCAGTTTAAAAGCCTTTTTTTTTTTCCACCATAAGGCACATGCACTGTTGGAGGGAGAAAGAGAGAGACAGTGAGAGCGAAAGTGAGAAATCACCACCACCACCACCACCAACTCCCCCCCCACCCCCAGGAGAATGGCCCTGGCATAATCCCTTCTCCACCATTCTCCTTCTGGGATTTTGGACATGCACTTACACGCACCTAGTGCGATTTTCAAGCCGCCAGGTTCAGGCCTTGAATTGCAGTCGGCCACATGGGAGTCCAGTGCCTTAACCACTTCACCACCTGCTAGCTCTCAAAAGCCTTTTAAAAAGATTTTCTTGTAAGGTTATCCTGCTGCTTCAAAGGAGGGTCTCCTTCTGACATTTGGTACTAAGGGTGAAGAAATGGCAGAGAGTTTGATAGTGCCCAAAGCCCTGGTCTGGAACCAGGAAGCCATGCACTTCCTTTAACATTTCGAATCTCTCTGAGGGGTACACAACTCTCAGCCTCCTTTTCAATGCCGAACTGCTACTTGCTGTTCTGGCTCTCTTGAGAAAGGTCTGAGCAACCGAGCCTGCTTTCTTCTCATTTTAGGGGCTTATATTATCTGACTTGCTTAAGGAGTGTAATTCACTTGCCTCAATTTTTATGTTAACAAGTGAGTCTTTCAGTCTTCCTCCCTTCAGATAACATTTTTGAGAAAAGTACATTAATCAGTGTCTCCTTATGGACAGAAGATGTCCTATTGAAAGTTAAATAAGAAGTGTTCCTGTTACCACAAGTATGTGTTTCTCTAAGACCTCCAAAGTAGTTAATAGTATTGTTAGTTTTCTGCCTAAGAATCCCTCTGGGCATTTTCTCGCAGGAAATAGTGATTTTCTTTGGTTGCATCTTTGCTCTAGGGCTAGTCAATTCCCAAGGCCTGCTGTCAGCTCGGGTGTGAAAGCAATGACTTGTTGGACTGCAAAGGACTGAGATGTCCCCAAGGAGCCTTAATCCTAATGTCCACAGTGCTCAATGCTTCCAGTATTGTTCTTGCCCTAGAACTGCCTGCTATTTCACAGCCTCCAGGAGGAGAGACTATGTTATTGTCTCTTCATGTATTTGAAACACACCTGCTGAGATTTTTTCATCTAGAAGGAAGGAAATACTCCTTTATTTGACATATGGAACTCTGATATGTGTTCCCCGAGCTTGAAAACGGCACTATTTCTATCACCTTTACCAAGAAGATAATAAACTGGCTACGACATTGGAGACTAAAGGGAAACTGCTAGTCCCACGTTCCACAGTCACTCCATCACCACTTTTGTGAGCACTTAATATATTTCAGGCACTTTACATACGTCAGCTGGTGGAATCTTCGCAACAGCTCTGAGAGGTAGTTAGTATTGTCTCCACTGAAGTCATAGAAACGAGATTCAGAGAGGTCGATAACTCGCTGATGGTCACTTACATAGTCAGGGGCAGGGCTCTGATTCAAAGCCAATTCTTTTGACATCAAAATTAATGCCTTAATGCCTTTTATTTTTACTCTGCCTAGTGTTGACAGCAAGACATTTTAGTACGTTTGTGATCACCCAAACCATTCTGAACAAAAAGTTATAGGTAATGGATTGTGTGCATTTTGGATGCTTGATAAGATCCCTCTTTTAATAGCGATTAAATCCCAGATCGGGTTATAACATATATGATCTTATAGTTCATTGACCTTAACTATCTTGAAACTATTAGGCAATTTCAGCTATCTTTTTCTTAATGATCATGAATGGTAAAATTATAGGGCAGTATTATTCCTTCTCTAAGAATATCTCAGTACATATATTTTAAAAATGTAAATAAAAATATATTTAGGAAAAACTTAAAATGTGATAAGTTCAAACTAAAAATAGTCAACTGAAAGCCAAAAAATAATTTTAATCACAAGTAGCCATGTGCACTTGCCAGAGAGAGAGAGAGACAGAGAGAGAGAGAGAGACAGAGAGAGAGAGAGAGAGAGGAAGGAACCATTTCCTAGAGGGATATGGTCATGTCACGACCTCTTCTCTTTCATTTGCCCATCCTGTCAGGATTTGGGGTATGCATATGCACACACACAGAGCATTGTTTACAAGCTTCCAGGGCTGGGATTTGAATCACTGTTAGTCATGTGGGATCTGATTCCTTTAACCACTAGCCTATGGAACTGGTCCCAATTGTTTTTTCTCTTTTTTAACATTAAAAGCATGGTGGAGGTGTCAGTCCATGACCTGGTGATTAAAGCTGCTGGATCCCACATAGCCGACAGCATGGTTTGAGTACTGGACCCAGAGGCTTGAGAAACTTGCCAGGCAGTGTACAGGTGTGGCCAAAATCCCCAAAGGAGGGAGAAATACAGGAGAAGGGATTTTGCTGTGACCATGCCCCAGAGGGGACTCTTGGACACTTTTTTCCCTCTTTGCCTCCAGCAAGTACATGTGCCCTCTGGCAATCAAAATCAAAACAAAAAAATAAGAACAAATGGAAGTTTATGGACACTAGTAATCAACAAATATCTCTAGACTGAAACTCCCTGAATGCCTGCTTTATATATTTACTGGTGTTTTTGTTGTTGTTTCGTTTTGTTTTTGCATTGGAGTATAGTATTTCTTACTTTCTTGCTAGAACCATGCTTTTACAAAGATGTTTTTAAATATTTTACCTACAATATTTAGTTGTTTCTAGCAGGCTGGTCCTTCAGGGTATGTTATACATAGTGTTAGAAGTCTTATATATTATTTATTTTTGAAAAGATCTGAAATAAATATAGCAAACTGTCAAACATTGTTAAATCTGTAGGAGTTTGTTCAACTTTTTTCTATAATTTTTGTATGTTTGTTAATAATTTAAAAAGTCAATTCTTTGCAGTGTCATCTAAAGATGTTACTATTGTGCTTATCGGGAAAGCATTCAGCACATTTTAAAATCCTTGACTTTTCCTTTCCTTTAAATTACTCTTATTTCTCCTCAGTGTCAAAGTCATTTTCCCTGTGGTGCTTCTGAGGGGGACTTTTTGCCCTTTTCATCTTGTGTTTGGTGGTGAGAAACCCCAGAGCGATAAGCAGAAGCCTGGGGATTTTTCTGCTGCTTTGGCCTGTAAAGAGCAGTAACTATTAAATCTTCATATTAACTTTATAACCGCTTTTTCTTTGTGACAGGCACCTGCTCTCTTACCCTTGTTTTCTGGGGTGGTGGAGCTTTTCTCTAAATCAGAAATGAATCTGGCAATAACCAAAAACTGCTGATGCTAACTTATCAGTAGGAGATTAAAAAGGTAAAATCATTGCATTTCAGATCTAACTGCCCGGAGCTAGATCTCAATTGCGAATTCAGCCTTTCATCCTTGACTCTCTCGGTTCTGCTTCCAATACAAGTTGAAGGGATTACTTTGTCCATTACAGAACTACCATTTGTGTTGTCAGAATATGCTGAGTGGGGCCAGTGGCGGGTAAGGTGGTGGACTCCCACATGGTTGACCCTATTTGAGTCCTAGATCCCAGACCCAGTGGTTTGAAAAACACACCAGACAGATCCTGAGAGGAGAGTGGAGAAGGGAATGTGGAGCGGCCATCCACCGGAGGGGGGTATTTCTCACTTTCCCTCTTTCTGTCTCTGTGTCTCTCTCCAGCGATCACACATGCTCTATGGCAAAAACCTTTAAAAAAAGAAAAACAATTTTAAAGAGAATGCTGACTGAGCAGTTTGAGTCCCACACTGACGGTATGGGAAATGGGTGTGTGTACATGTGTACCCAAAATCCCCAGGGGAGGGTGGAGGAGAAGGGATTGAGGCAACTATCTCTTCCAGGGTGTGGGGGGTGTTTCTCTCCCTCTCTCTCTCTCTCTCTCTGTCTCTCTCGTGCAAGTGTTTATGTCCTGTAGCAAATTAAGAGGTAGCAAATTAAGAGGGAAAAAATAAAAAGATTTGCCTAGAACAGACAAGCTGTTAAATGACTCAGTGTGACCGAGAGGGTCTATAGGATGAACTTTTAGGGTATGAACTTTGTAAAATTGACCACTAATAAAAGGAACCACGCTTGCATCATAGTGATGTTTTAGGCTTAGAATTACAGTCAGACCTGAGCAAATGGGAAACTTGATTAAATTTAAAATACATTTTCATTGTTATTACTCTTCAAGCATTTACTGTCATGTCTTTTTCTACCAATTGAACTATTAGGAAAAAATGAATTATATTTCTAACTGCATATATGGAACTAAAAGTGTTTTCCTTTCGGCTATTCTCGGAACTATACATATATATCCTGTTTTTCCTAATACAATATTTTATGTATAGTGTGTGTATATATATATATACATATATGTAGGATTCTACATATATTTATTTTGGTTTTGCTTTTTTTGGGGGGAAAGGAAATCTTTGATCATTAAAGAATCAAATTAAAATTCAGGTGCAGATGAATTTTCTTAATCACAAGTATAACCATGTATTTTAAAGACTCAGGCGATGAAAGTTAATCTTTTCAACTACATGTTCATTTTGTGAAAAACAAAGTAAACAATAATAGCAAGACTAAAGAACAGTGGAATTAGGCAGAATGTGGCATCACATGTTTGGCAGCAGGAAAAATTTTCCAATTTATCTTCATCCAATAAAAGGTTTCGGTTTGGCTTTTTAATGTACTAGCGAATATAATAATTATTTTTTATTTTTTTAATGCATTTTCATCTTTTGGTCTTTTATTGTCTTTCCATAAAATTCATTCACTCCCTTGCCATTGTATATGTTTTTTTCAAATCAAGATTCCAGGTAAAGTGTAGCTTCTCATTTATGGGAGACAATAAAAACCAGAGCTCAGGAAGAGGCATATATGACTTACGTTAGCTGATTTGTTTTATGAGAAGCCTTTGGAAGGCAAGAGAAGAGAAGTGCTGTAAAAAGGAAGGTGCGTTATTATTTAGAGCAGATTACACATAAACTTCAGATGCGTGAAAATAAGGGAGACAGCCATGTATACACAATTTTAAGATATGAAAGTTATTCTATAAATTAAAAAAGCATTTTAAGCCTACAAGGTGATCATTTCACTACTGCATATTTTCATCTCTGCACATGCATTTTGTCTGAGCTACTGAATATCTAAACATAAAAGATAGAAAGTGAAGATTGGCGTGTCTGTGATCCTGATCTGTGTTTTATTGAAAAACTGTGATGTATAGTTCGATATTAGAGTTCTCCTGGGTGATACAGAATTGATTCTCTATGAGTGTACTTCTTCAGAGATCTCGGAAAGATTGGACTTCTGGTAATTCAAGAACTTCTACCTGATCGTTTTCTACTATATCTTCAGTTTATTCAATGATGTGATGTTTTTTCTTTTACTTTTCCTTTCTTCTATTTTTTTCTTTCTTTCTTTCTTTTTTTTTTTTTT
>NW_006160058.1:594546-621789 GCF_000334495.1 Tupaia belangeri chinensis
TGTGTGCCCAAAATCTAAAGAGGAGAATGGAGGAGAAGAGATTGTGGAGTGGCCATCCCCTGGGGAGGGGGGTATTTCTCACTTTCCCTCTTTCTGTCTCTGTGTCTCTCTCCAGCGATCACACATGCTCTATGGCAAAAACCTTTAAAAAAAGAAAAACAATTTTAAAGAGAATGCTGACTGAGCAGTTTGAGTCCCACACTGACGGTATGGGAAATGGGTGTGTGTACATGTGTACCCAAAATCCCCAGGGGAGGGTGGAGGAGAAGGGATTGAGGCAACTATCTCTTCCAGGGTGTGGGGGGTGTTTCTCTCCCTCTCTCTCTCTCTCTCTCTCTGTCTCTCTCATGCAAGTGTTTATGTCCTGTAGCAAATTAAGAGGGAAAAAATAAAAAGATTTGCCTAGAACAGACAAGCTGTTAAATGACTCAGTGTGACCGAGAGGGTCTATAGGATGAACTTTTAGGGTATGAACTTTGTAAAATTGACCACTAATAAAAGGAACCACGCTTGCATCATAGTGATGTTTTAGGCTTAGAATTACAGTCAGACCTGAGCAAATGGGAAACTTGATTAAATTTAAAATACATTTTCATTGTTATTACTCTTCAAGCATTTACTGTCATGTCTTTTTCTACCAATTGAACTATTAGGAAAAAATGAATTATATTTCTAACTGCATATATGGAACTAAAAGTGTTTTCCTTTCGGCTATTCTCGGAACTATACATATATGTCCTGTTTTTCCTAATACAATATTTTATGTATAGTGTGTGTATATATATATATACATTTTTGTAGGATTCTACATATATTTATTTTGGTTTTGCTTTTTTTGGGGGGAAAGGAAATCTTTGATCATTAAAGAATCAAATTAAAATTCAGGTGCAGATGAATTTTCTTAATCACAAGTATAACCATGTATTTTAAAGACTCAGGCGATGAAAGTTAATCTTTTCAACTACATGTTCATTTTGTGAAAAACAAAGTAAACAATAATAGCAAGACTAAAGAACAGTGGAATTAGGCAGAATGTGGCATCACATGTTTGGCAGCAGGAAAAATTTTCCAATTTATCTTCATCCAATAAAAGGTTTCGGTTTGGCTTTTTAATGTACTAGCGAATATAATAATTATTTTTTATTTTTTTAATGCATTTTCATCTTTTGGTCTTTTATTGTCTTTCCATAAAATTCATTCACTCCCTTGCCATTGTATATGTTTTTTTCAAATCAAGATTCCAGGTAAAGTGTAGCTTCTCATTTATGGGAGACAATAAAAACCAGAGCTCAGGAAGAGGCATATATGACTTACGTTAGCTGCTTTGTTTTATGAGAGACCTTTGGAAGGCAAGAGAAGAGAAGTGTTGTAAAAAGGAAGGTGCGTTATTATTTAGAGCAGATTACACATAAACTTCAGATGCGTGAAAATAAGGGAGACAGCCATGTATACACAATTTTAAGATATGAAAGTTATTCTATAAATTAAAAAAGCATTTTAAGCCTACAAGGTGATCATTTCACTACTGCATATTTTCATCTCTGCACATGCATTTTGTCTGAGCTACTGAATATCTAAACATAAAAGATAGAAAGTGAAGATTGGCGTGTCTGTGATCCTGATCTGTGTTTTATTGAAAAACTGTGATGTATAGTTCGATATTAGAGTTCTCCTGGGTGATACAGAATTGATTCTCTATGAGTGTACTTCTTCAGAGATCTCGGAAAGATTGGACTTCTGGTAATTCAAGAACTTCTACCTGATCGTTTTCTACTATATCTTCAGTTTATTCAATGATGTGATGTTTTTTCTTTTACTTTTCCTTTCTTCTATTTTTTTCTTTCTTTCTTTCTTTTTTTTTTTTTTTGCTTTAAGAAATGCATATACAGGGACCAGCAGTTGGCATAATGGCTATGTTGCTGGACTCCCATGTAGACAACTGCTGTTCGAGTCTCGGACCCTGTGGCTTAAACTCATGCCGGGTGTGTGTGCGTGTGTGCCCAAGATCCCGAGAGGAGACTGGAGAAGGAATTGCAGTGTGGCCATCCCCCTGGGGGTGATTTCTTTCTTTCCATTTCTCTGTCTCTCTCTGTCTTCCTGGCAAGCGAAAAACCTCTCCAAAAAAAAAAAAAAAAAAAAGATATTCATATACAGGGACGAGCAGATGGCGTAATGGTTACGTTGCTGCACTCCCACATGGCTGACCACAGTTTGAGTCCTGTACCTGGAGGGTTGAAACTCACATTGGTTGTGTGTGCATGGGTGTCCAAAATCCCAAGAGGAGAATGAGGAGAAGGGATGGTGGTATGGCCATTCCCCCTGGAGGGGAGGGTGATTTGTCACTTTCTATTTCCCTGTCTCTCTCTGTCTTTCTGGTGAGCACATGCACCCTATAGCAAAAATCTCTCTAAAAATAAAAGATACACATACACATATTGTCAGGCATTTAAATAGTAAGCAAATACAGTTTAAGAAAATATCTTGGTCAGAGTGTCAAATAAAATTTGCCTTCCAGATATTAGTCATTTGGATGTACCCAAATCCCTTCACAATAAAGAATCAAAAACTCTAGTAAAGGAAGAGATTAAGAGTCATCTCAAGATGTTGATATTTGAGCAACTCAAGAAATGGAATTATCTTCTAACTGAGTGTCTATAGCCTGTAGCTGACATCTCCCCCTTTTCCCCACCCCATCTTTCCTGGTAACCACCAATTCTACTCTCGTTATTATGAGTTCAACTTTTAAATTTAATTTATTATTGAGATTATGCAGTATTTGTCTTTCTGTGTCTGGTTTATTCCACTTAGTAATGTCCTTAAAGTTCATCCATGTTGTTGCAAATGGCAGGGTTGCTTTCTTTTTCAAGACTGAATGATATTTGTGTGTGTTGTATTTTCTTTCATCTGTCCACAGACATTTCAGTAATAAGATGAGTAAGTATGGAGACCTACTCTACAGCCTGGTGACTATCGTTAATAATAACATCCTGTATACTTGAAATCTACTAAGAGAGATCTCAAGTGTTCCTGCCACTACACACAGAAAAATTGCTTTATGAGGTGATAAATATGTTAATTACCTTAATTATGATAATTATTTCACACTGTTTACATATATCAAGACATCATGTTGTAGTCCCTAAATACACACAATTTATACTTGTCAATTATAACTCAATAAAACTAGAAAAAGTTAAATCAACATTCCAGTTTGAAATGTTTGCCTCTCTTTTCAGAATTTATGGATGAGAGTCCCCCCCCACACACACACACACTCATTTTATTCTTTGTAGTCTGTTAAATAGTGTTTAAATGTAACACTGTCTACCTTCACAGTAGACCCTTAAAATTCTCTGAGTAGCAAAAGTAAGTATTCAAAAATAGGTTGGCACTCAAAAAGAAATGAAAAATAGCCTCTACCATCATTAGGAAATTGTTTAAACATACAGAATGTCATCTCAGTCTCCTATATTTATTTAGTTGGAACTCTTTTTTATTATTAAAATGCTTGATCCTGAGTTGTAGAGTGTGGAATTTGAACCCATAAATTGGTCCTTGCATTTCCTCCTTCTATATCCTTTATCCATAATAAATGTTAATCTGCTGACAGAGCTGTCAGAACTGTTACCTTGTTGAGGATATGACAGTTAGTAGTTGCCGGCAATGATCATATTTAATAATAGAACAATGTGATTTTTATATTGCCTCCTATCGCAGACCTCTTAAACTGTGTAGGGCTAGAATAAATGGTTACATAAAATAAGTCTGATGTCCCAGCCGATCTCTTCCTTTGATAAGGAACAGAGACTAGCCACCATGAGATAAGAATCTGACCGTCAGTGAAAAGGAAAAAGGTCAGCTGGTAATGATTACTGAGTCCTGGAAACCCACTCTCTGTCTTTGCACAAGAATTCCCAAAGATTATTTTTTCTGTATCTTTGTGTAATTTGATCAATTATTTCAAGACCAGTTTTAATCAAAAGTATTAAAAACCCCACCATTATGCAATGACTTAGCAAAAGGAATTTTAGGTAGATAGATAGATAGATAGATAGATTTATTTATTTATCGTTCGTAGCCTTGGGTGCAGGCTGGTGTTTGGCAGCCCCCTGTGCTGGGTGCTCTTGCGGACATAGCTCCTTTAATCCTCACACAGCCTTACCAGGGTGACGTGGTAAGATGAGGACATCGAGGCCCAGGGAGACTGAATTACCAACTCAAAGTCACCTAGCTAGGAAGGTCGAGGGGGTGATAAGACAACTGGCATCCATGAGAGAAAAGGCAGGCGTCCCAGGGTCCTGCACCCCAGTGGGCACCCCAGTCCACAGCCACGGTGCTCTGCACCAGACACAAACACTCACTGCCAGTGTGGCCTGGCAGTCCCCACCTGGTGGGGGGTGTCAAGGACCCAGAGGCACAAGGCAGGTGGGCTGAGGCCACAGATGGGATGCGGGTGGTTTCCATGGGAACCCCCACCCTCCAGCCAAGGCACCTCTCCCTGTACTTGTGCAAGGACAGCCAGCCAGTCCTGCAGGGAGCCGAACCCACCCGGTTCACAAACCATCCTCCTAGCTCCAAGCCTTTACCAGCCAGTTCCCGCCTCCTCTCCTCCCTCCAACTCAATGGCCCTCAGAGTCCTCCAGGCACACAGACTGCCTCCCCTAGCTGCAGCCCCTCCCGGCACCTCTGGCTCCCCTCCCACACATCTGTGCCCATCTCTGGGCAAGCTGCGGCCTCTGCTGAGCTGCAGACAGGGCATGCACTGTCCTGACAGGGCCCCCAGGTCTCCAATGCCCCACCGTGGCCTGGCAGGTATGGTGGCCCAGGAACAACTTGGGGTTCTCGTTTTTTTTTCTCCACCTGGCTAACAGTCAATCAGAGGCCCCTGCTATCTGAGTGTGGGCAGGTCCTTCTATAGTCGTGGGAGGCTGGGAAGGAGGAAGAGAAGGACATTAGGAAGTAGACATGTCCAGCTCTTCTCCTGCCCTCAAATTACGGTTCCCAGGGCCAGGCACAGTCACCACTCAGTACGTGTTTGTGAATGAATCGATGGAGGACAAGTAAATGAGTAAAGGCAGGGGCAGGATATAGGCGAACGTGGACTTTATTCCACGCAGCAGCAAACCCAAGGTGATGCTCGATCTCTGCAAAACCTTCAAAGACCACCCACCACCACGATGGGGAAAGAGGGTGTCTGAGGACCTCTGGGTAATGAAGCAGCTTCTTGCAAGGGTGCCAAGAACATGGACTTGGTTCACACTGGCTCACTTCTGGGGAGCTGCTGGTATAAAAATCCCATGGGGCATTGGGGACCTGGTTAGGAAAATGTGAGAATAAATGTCACTTCTCAGGTGAAAACAACAGTGGGACCAGCTCACTTAAGGGGCAGCAGCAGGTGGTTCTTAGGTTAGACTTAAGAAAGAACTTCCTCAAAGGGGACTCAGAGATGGAAAGGTAAAAATTTCCTTTCCTTTAGATAGATAGATAGATAGATAGATAGATAGATTTATTTATTTATTTATTTTTGAGGTATTTGCCTTAGGGTGCATGTGATCCTGGAGAGAGACAAAGACAGTGACAGGGAAGGTGAGAAATCACGCCCCCCCAAGGGGGTGGCCACACCTCAATCCCTTCTCCTCCATTCTCCTCCCTGGATCTTGAGCATGCACACACATATGGGAATCCAGTGTGATGTAGCTACTATGCCATCTTCTGGCCCCATGAGTTTACATTTTTAATACTACCTTTAACTGGTTACATAGCAATTTCTCGCATGCTACATTAATTGCTAGGCACATGTCTCGCTTTGGGAAATTCTAATCTGTCTTTGCTTTTGAAGTCCCTTCTCAAGCTTTACACAATCCTATGCAATTGAATTAAATACTTTTTGTTTCCACTTAGGGCTTGGTTAATGTTTATCATTATCATTATTATTAATATTATTACTATTACACAATGGTATGTCTCAGGTGACACGCTGTTGCCTCCTTATTTTCCTTTCTCTCTTCCTTTTTTCCTTCCCTCCTTTCTTTTTGAGAAATGTTGCCACAAATCCACCCAATTAAAATAACATTCTGATTCTGACTTGATGAAGCAGAAACAACAAAATAATGTACTATTGCGTAGGCTGACTTGCCCTGGAGCTCGCTCCAATTAAGGATAGAATTTACCCCCGAGTTTCTGTATTGCTAATCATTGGGTTTTCTTTTCTTTGGTTTTCACAGCAAATGCCATTGCTCTTCACATACCTTGTGTGTTAGAGAGCACAGATCCCATAGAGACAGTGAGAATGGACAAAGAACCACAAAAGGCATAACAGATGCGGTTTATAATACAGCAAGATATAAATATTAACATCTCTTTCCACTTAAATATTAAAAATACTATCAACAGCAACTTTTTTTCTTGCATTGTTTCCCAGTTCTCTTGACATATATGATTACTTGGAAGCATTTTTCACTGTCCTAAACTAGTTTTTTTTTTTTTTCCTACACAATCCAGATAAGGAAATATCAAGCAAAACATGAGAATAAACAATAGGATTTTGAGGTGGTAAAGTCTGTATAATATGAGATTGTGGTCTTAGGGCGCAGTGGTCATATTTTGGCCTGTGTCTTGTTTACCACCCTTTCTGCTATGTCTGCACTTCCCTCACGCAGTCCTTCCTTGTAATTATATGTGTGTGTGGTTTATGCCTGTGGACTTCCCTTTCCCAGCACCATTCTACTGTATGTGTCTTTTTTTTTTTAGAGAGATTTTTCGCTATAGGGCCTGAGTGCTCGCCGGAGAGACAGAGAGAGACAGAAAGTCTCCAGGTCATCACCCCCAGGTGATTTCTCCATTCTCAATTGCTTCTTCTCCATTCTCCTCTCAGGATTTTGGACACACACACACACACACACGCCTAGTATGAGTTTTAAGCCACTGGAACCAGGACTTGAACTGTGGTTTCCATTTGGGAGTCCAGTGACATAAATGTTACAGCATCTGCTGGTCCCTGTATATGCATTTTTATGGCCAGACTTCACTATGTACTGGGTAAAAGTCAGGAGTGCTTTGAAGAGATAGGATCTTGGCTCTGCCACTAATTAACTGGTGTCTCAGAGAAAGCGGCTTTACCCATGGAAATACTGCTTCTTCAATTATAATTCATTTACAGCATTCTATATGACCTATGGTCCAGCTCTCTAAAGTGCTTTGTTTCTATTTTTTAAATTTATGTCATGAAAGAGAAAGAAAGAGAGAACGACAGGTTCTTTTGACATGTCTCACCATGCTGTGATTTTCCCTCCCAGCCAGCCAGGATCACAGGTCTGCACCCGGCATGGGAAGGTCAACCCCAGGCCCCCCAGGTAGCTCCAGCATCATGTAGCAGTGCCATAGAATCTGTGTCACTGTGGCCAAGCCATATAAAATTTTGTGTTTTGTGTTGAGTTTGTATTCTTTTAGTCTAAACTTCATTATCCTCAAATTCCAGTCTCCTTTGCAAAGCTGAGCATTCAATCACACAGATGAAATAGAAGTAGGCTTAAGAAAGTCATGAGGGAAACAACTTCAGATAAAAAAGTAGGCTTAAGAAAGTCATGAGGGAAACAACCCCATATAAAAATATTATAAGAATTTTAATAGCAAAGGTGTTTTCAGGTCTTATCCTCATGGTTTTGTCTTGCCTCCCCTAGCAGTTGTGTCACTTGGCAAACATGATTGAACACCCTCAAAAGACCAGATACTCAGGCTTGCAGGACACAGATATGAACCAGAGTCAGAATATCAGTCTAGGGAAGACCTAGAGAAGGAAGCTGACATTTTCTCTAAGTGAACAATGCACACACTGCTTTGGGCACCCCAAGGAGACAGAGAGAGACTGAGATACCCACAGCCTGGAGAAATCTTTCTTCAGCCTTCCCAGTTCCTCTTCTTTTCTCAGTCCTTCAAGTCCTTCTCTATTCCTCATCCATCCCTGCTCAAGAATGAGCTCTAGGGAACCAGCAGTTGGCGTAATGGCTATGTAGCTGGATTCCCACGTAGTGGACCACGATTCGCGTCCCGGACCCAGTGGCTTAAAACTCACGCTGGGCGCGTGTGTGTGTGTGCCCAAGATCCTGAGAGGAGAATGGAAGAGAAGGGATTGCGACATGACCATCCCCCCTGGGGGGGTGATTTCTCGCTTTCTGTCTCTCTGTCTCTGTCTGTCTGGCGAGCGCACGCGCCCTATAGCGAAAATCTCTCCAAAAAAATAAAAATTAAAAAAAAAAAAAAGAATGAGCTCTAGAGTCAAAGTCCCTACAGTGGAATCTCAGTTCCTTTATCTGATTCTCTGTGGTCCTGGAAAGCATTTAACCTCTTCATAGGGTTTTTTTTTTAAAATCTATCAAATGAGATAGTAATAACAGTGCTTACCTCATAGGATTAGACCAGTTAAATGAAAGCATGTGCAAATAATGTTCAATATAGTTCTTATCACATACTAAGCCCTCAGTAAATTAACTCTTCATATAATTACTTCTACTTAGGACTGTAAGAGAATAGAGGCTCCATCTGTAACCTTTGAGAGGAAATATTCAAAATACTTATCTGTCCCCTCACAACTGACTTTTTTGGCTGTAAACTAAGTGAAAACAGGGATCATACTTTTTTGTGTGTTTGTTTTTAATTATATTTTCAAATCCTAGTACAGATCTGGCACAAATAAATATTAGCAGAAAGCAGGATGGTAGGAGGGAATGTGCATTGTCATGACAACAATCACAGCACCAATGGCATGTCAATAAACAAAACTTCCTTAAATGTATTAGAACAAGATAATAGATTATATAAATAAAGCAACAATACCATTCCTTCGCTAAAACCAAAGCATCATTACTTCTCATCAGCATCTACTGAGTCTCTGTTGATCCATCCTCTCAGAGCCCCTCTAGACAAAAGATGCCCAGCTCCTGGAGAATGTGTGACAGCAGCCAACAAATATTTCCTTATGCATGTTAGGAGTTTCTTTATCTTCATTTAAGAAATACATTTAATGTCATTTAAAATACAAGAAAGACCATATTCAAGTCTTCTGGTGTGTGTGGGAGGGAGCTGGGGTCCTGCTCAAGGAGAGGAAATTTGCAGTGCACAGTGGCAACAAATTGGATGGGAAAATTTTTATGTTTAATTTGTGGTCACTTTATATTACTCAGTCAACATGTACAGTTTGCGGGATTAAAATATAGTTTTTAAAAATTTCAATTGGGTCAGCAGATAGCATAGTGGTTACATCACTGGACTCCCACATGACTGCCCGTGGTTGGAGTACCAGACCCAGTGGCTTCACACTCACACCAGGCACATGTGCATGTGTGCCCAAGATCTCAGAAGGACAATGGAGGAGATGGGGGGGGAATTTCTCACTTTCCCTCTCGATGTCTCTGTTTCTCTCTCCCCTCTGTGAGCACACTCACTCTAAGGCAAAAACTGTCACACATAAATAAATAAATAGTCGTTCAATTATTGTGAATATAACTTTGCTTGACTCTTCCCTTGCTGCCTTTTCAATTACAGCTTTAGAGTCGAACAAAATGTATTTTCTCCTTATTTAATAAGTTCAAAGGATTTTCAATAGGTAAGTGCTTTACAATGTCTTGCTCAAGTTATTTTCTTTTCATTGATCATTATCCTCAAGAAATTCCATATATGTCAATGTGGAATTTATGACTTACACAGTAAAACAATGTGGATCATGGAAAAAGGAGGAGAAATACGCAGCTTTAGAAATGCTTTATGATGGGCCAGCAGGTGGCATGGCATTTAAGATGCCGGACTTCCACATGGCTGACCACGTTTCAAATTCCCGATCTGGAGGCTTGACAGTCACGCTGGGTGCATTTGTGTGGGTGCCCAAAGTCCTGAGAGAAGCCCGGAGGGGAAGGGTAGCGGTGTGCCATCTGCCTTGGGAAAGGTGATTTCTCACTTTCCCTCTCTGTCTCTCTCCAGTGAGCACACGTGCACTGTGGCAAAAACCTGAAGAAAAAAAAAAAGCTTTATCAGGTCCTCTTTAAAAAAATGCTGCTCTCCTCACCCTAGTCACAGTCTCTAAATCAATTATTTTGTTTCCTGAATAGTCTTAAGAAGTTTATATAAAAAAAAAAAAAAAACACAGAGATATGTAAATTTTACCAACAAGGCTTATTCACCTCTGTGTATTTCCCCTTGTAGTCCCTCGAGCCCCTGGAGGCACTGCTCTGTCACTGCTCAGCCTTTCTCACACTTGCATGAGTAGACCCTCCCCGGAGTGTTCCTTGAGTGTGAGTGTGACTTTTGGAAGACAGATTTACCACATCTGTTATATTCAAAAGCTGGTGTAAGTATGATTCCTGGGTAGACTTCAAGCAGAGTCTGATCTGAAGAGAGTCTGGAGGATCTCTGGGTTACCAGCGTCATAAGAACAAAGCTGAATAAATTAAAAAGGGAGAGTATGAGGACAGTGACAGTCCCTGACTTGCCCAATCATCTAAAAAGGGGTCAGCACATTTTTCTCTTCAAAGGCCAGATAACAAATATTTTCAGCTTTGCAGGCCATGCCATCTCTGTCGTAACTCTTCATCTTTGCCGTGGGAGCACCTAGGCAGCCGCTGATGATTCATAAAGGAATGGGCAAGGCTGTGTCCCAGCAAGAATTTACGGGAACCTGGTCTATAAGAGTTTCTGGGTAAAAGGACACCGTTGAAGTCGTGATTATAAGTACATCAGACTTAGGTAGACTAAGAGTAGCCCTTATCCAAAAAATATATCATTATATATAGTCGTTTCTTTTTCTTTCTCTTCAAAGATTTTTGCCTTAGGGTGTGTGTGCTTGTTGGACAGAGATAGTGAGAGGGAGAGTAAGAAATTACCTCCCAGGGGGATGTTCTTGCCACAATCCCTTCTCCTCCATTCTCTCCTTGGGATTTTGGGCACACACATACACACACCTGGCATGATTTTTAAGCCACCAGGTCTGGAACTCAAACTGTGGTCTACCATGTGAGAGTCCAATGATGTAGCCATGATGCCATCCGCTGACCCCACAGTGTTTTTTTTTTCCTTCCCTTTTGTTATTTTCCCTTTCCTCATTAAATTATAAATGCCTGTCTTTTACTTAACTTAGGATATATAAAAATCTAAGGATGTTTCTAGAATTCACCGTATTCTTATGTTTTTTTAGAGAGAGTTTTGCTATAGTGCACGTGTGAGAAATCAACCCCTTCCCCAGGAGTGATGGCCATGTATTCTCCTCCATTTTCTTCTTGGGATTTTGGGCACACACACACACACACACATGAACCCAGACTGAATTTCAAGCCTCTGGGTCCAGGACTTGAACCACAGTTGACCATGACATCAACCATAGTTGACATAACTATTATGCCACCTGCTGGTCCCAAATTCATTGCAATTTTGCAAGGAGTAAATATGATCTGAAGAATGAGTCTATTTCAATTCTAAAATTGAATTAGAAAACAAGTCTTTTCTATTTATTTAAGAATTATTTTTATTATTTTAACATTATTTATTTATTTTAATTTGACCAGAGAGAAAGCAAGCTGCCAGGTCCAGGACTTGAACCATGATCAGCTGTGTGAGTTTAGCATCCTTAACCACCACACCACCTGCCAGTCCCAGAAGCAAAGTCTTAAGTTAGTTAATTGGCAGACTAATGTATTTCTCAAAAGTTAAAAATTAATATTAAAAAGAGGGTGTAATTCTAGTGAATTTTAGAAAAAATTTTGTGGATTTCTTTGAATACCTTTTTGGGAAATCTGAGTTATAAACTATAAATAGTTGGCAAAGAAACACCAGAAGTAAATCTCAAAATGGCTGGGTTTACATAAACATTTTGTCCCTCAGGTAAAATATTTTAAAAGGTCACCATTAAAATAAATAATGAAGTGTGAAAAAAAAAATCTAAAGATGCATGTGGGAGACCTTGATAGCCCAGATAAACCCATGGTCTCTTCCCCACCCTCCCATGCACACCTATGGAATTGACGTAAACCTCTGGTGTAAACAATGGTATAAATTCTGATTTTTTAGAGTAAAGACTGATTCCCATTAGCTATTACAACTTGCAGTCAATGCTATTAGCCTGATTTGGGGACAAACTCCAGAGAACTCCTAAAATCACAATGAAGCCAATCTCTATGACTGAGTTTCTGAAACCATCCCCTCTGACTTCTAGAGATTTCCAGCCTTCATCCTTCTGTTCAGTTCTTCTTAGAGACATATAATAACCCAAATGTTACACATCTTCTATCCTTGGCTCAAGTGTGGAAAGACCTGACTGACCAGTGTTGGATGGTCTTTCAGCTCCAACTTCTATAGGCAGTAGGAACCAGTGCTTCATTTTAGAACTTTGACTACCCAGAGCAAAATGTGACAAGATTTGTGTTCATTAAGTGTTAGTGGATAGAACTCGTGTCTGCTTAGGGTTGCCAAATAGCCTGTGTAAAATTTCACAAAAAGCATTTGCCTTTAAGTTTGTGCCTTTAAAGAGAAAGCTAGGCCTTATTTTTAGAATTAATTTTCATGCCTACATAGTTATGGGCTGGATAGATCAGCTGGGTGCTTTGCCAGAAATCTACATGTGTTTTTATTGCCCCCTTCAATTACTTTAGTTGCCAAAAATATGTGTCAATCTTCAGAAGGATGACTGGAAAAGCAAACATGGATAATTCCATAAAAAGTTTCTCCTTTTGGGCCAGCAGGTGGCATGATGGTTAAGGTGACTGAATCCAACATGGTTGTATGGGTAGTTGAGTCTCGGACCTGTTGGCTTTGAAAACACACAGGTGCATGTGTGTACGTGCTCATAATCTTGAGCAGAGAATGGATGGAAAGGGACTGTGGCATGTCTCTCCTCCCTGAATCCAACATGGTTGTATGGGTAGTTGAGTCTCAGACCTGTTGGCTTTGAAAACACACAGGTGCATGTGGGCTGTGTATGTGCTCATAATCTTGAGCAGAGAATGGATGAAAAGGGATTGTGGCATGTCTCTCCTCCCTGAGGTGAATTCTTATTCGCCCTCTGCCACTCTCTGACTGTCTTTGTTCAGGGAGTCAATGCACCTTGTATCAAATTTAAAAAAGAAAAGACTCTCCTTCCCATGTCCATTAGTGAATAGTTTCTTTTGTGTGTGTGTGATGGAGAAAGGAGAGTCAAATGGGGGGATCCTATCTTCAGCCTTGAAACCACATTACAGGGTACTTTAAAAAGTTTATAAAGAAATGGAATTGAAGTACAAGTTTACTTGGGATCAGAATATTTTGAAATTTATACACAGTTGTGTTTATAATATATATTTTCCATGAAGTTTTTGGAACCCTTCATATTCTTCCTATCATATACTCTGCTTGAATCACCAAGTTCATCCTATTCTGGTGTTCCATCGCTTCACCTGGTACCAGGCATTTTAAAAGAGAACAAACACAGACTCTGTATTTGATTTGCTGTCACCTGCAAGTCCCAATCTTGCTGCTTTCTATGACTGCTAAATAGGTTGATAAAGTCAATTTTGAACTTTGCCTCCCATTCTAGTCACCTCTCTCTCCTAGTCTTGTCCATTCTCCTCGTTTCATGAAATTCTTCATATTTGCCTTGCTTAAGGACATTTTATTACTCGGTCTTATCACATTTTCTGTCCCGCTGGCCATGCTTTTTTTTTTAAATAGAACTATCCTATTTTAGTCATTTCTTTGCCTTTTTAAAAGCAATGTCGAACACAAACTAAGTCCTAAATAATGTGATGGGAATGTATGGTTAGTAACAATAGTAGTAATAATAATTCACTCTCATGGGGTATATACTCTCTATGAATCAGATAGTTGCAAATGCTTTCGGCAAATAAAAACATTTTTTTGTACAAGATAACGTATGTGAGATGTGCTTATTCTCACAGCATATGTACCATGTAGATACCGGGTGGTTATTTCTAGTAGTATTATTACTCCTTTTTAAAAAGTAAACTGGGGTTAAGAAAAAAACTTGAATTCTCCAAGGTCATACTCAGTTGTTTTTTTTTTTTGGAGAGGTTTTTGCTATAGGGTGCGTGCGCTCGCCAGACAGACAGAGAGAAAGACAGAGAGACCGAAAGCGAGAAATCACCCTCCCAGGAGGGATGGCCACGCCGCAATCCCTTCTCTTCCATTCTCCTGTTGGGATCTTGGGCACGTGCACACATGCGCCAGGCGTGAGTTTAAGCCACCAGGTCCGAGACTCGAACCGTGGTCGACTACATGGGAGTTCAGCGACATAGCCATTACTCTAACTCCTGGTCCCCATACTCAGTTTTAAAGCTATGAAGAAGATATGGTCCTTACCCCCTAAGGATCTTATGGCCTGATGAATCGTGAACTCAGGCGTGCTTTTCCTGTGAAGCAGAGTGCACCAAATGCTCACTAGTGGTTCAGAGAAGATGGTTGGGAAGTCTTCAGGAGTCCATTGGGACTGAGGGAAGGCAAGTCTTCACAGAGGAGGTAGTATTTGAATAGTTGAAACTCTCTTAGGTAAATGTTAGGGAGAAGTCCTAGACAAAAGGTGTGGAGATGAACACCCTCCACAGGGTCTTGTCATGCCATAATCCCCTTAGTCCAGTCCTCCAGCCCACTGGTTCTTGGGCTCTTATGCACCTGCTCAGCCTCAATGTAATTCATGGTGACTGGGCCAGGGATGCAAACTGCAGTCACAGGTAGGCTCCAGCTTCTTTTAATCAGAACATTATCTATGCCATGGAGTCAGCCCTCCACAGATATTTCTTAAATCCTATGTTATGTGCCAGGGCCTTCACCAGGCACTCAGGCTGGAACAGCAAAGAAGAGAAAGTCCTTGATTTCATACATCTACATTCTGATGGGAAGAGATGGAAAATAAGCCCATCTATAATAAAAGTGCTATAGTGTTAAAACACACACACACACACACACACACCCAATAGGGTTAAATATAGAATGAAAGAAGGAAGAGAAGGAAAGGGAGAAAGATATATTGTTTGGGATAGTTAGTTCTTTATGAAAGGGTGATATTTCAGCAGTGACCTGGATTAATGACCACAGTGGGCTGGGTGAAAATTTTCGGGTAGAGAACATCCCAGGCAAGGGGAAATGTAAATGCCCTACCCAAGAAGGAGTTTAGTAGTCCAAGGAACCAAAAAAAGTTACAGTGACTGAAGAAGAGAGAGCAAGAAGGCTCAAATGATAAGAGATGAAAATGTAGACAGTGCCATGCTGAGTGCTTTGGTTTTTTATTCTCAAAGTGACGAGGGAAACAATGGAAAAGTTTGAGCAGAGAAATGTCATGCTCTGGTTTACCTGTATATCTCCCTGACTGCATTGTGGAGATCTGAAGGTATTTAGAACTGCATAGAGAAAATGAAATTAATGCGGAAGTTGAGCTGGCCATGTGGCCATGTGGTAGCTTAAAGAGGTACATTATAATAAGGAGAGGTTGGGTTGGAGAAATATTTTCAAAGTGGTGCTGTCAGGTCGCACTAAGGTGGTACCAGGGAAAAAAGAGTCAGAGGTGACTCCAAAATGGGAGGTCTGCAATGAACGGTAGGGAACATTTCTTAAGAAGGGAATAGGGCAGACATTAATTAGGTAAGGTATAAAAAAGTTTAGATATGTTAATTGTAAATGCTTTTAATTATCCAAGTGATGCTATTAATTAGGCCATTAAATAAGATCTAGAGGCCAGAACTTCAGAGAAGGGAAGATACCTGGAGTGTGATGCCCAATGCAGAATTAAGGTTTCCTGGGATGCTGCACCAGAAAAAGGCCACAATTTTAGGACTCTTTACAGCAGTCAATTGTTATTTGTCTGTTTCTCTAACAGAGAAACATAGAGCTTCTCAGTTTTACAAAGATTATATTCTCTTTCTCTCTCTATATATATATAAAATGATTATAAATATCACACTGTATATACTAATACTAGCATCAAGAAGTCTCAGAAATTGTTATCTTTTGGCAGCCCTAAAAACTACAATCAGACTTTTATGCTATTTTTTTGGAAAGAGTCCACTGACTTTAATAATCTAATATGAGCATCAATTTGCTTAATTAAACAGTATTCTGTGATCATGTATATTTGTCATTTCAAGTGCAATAGAGATCTACTGGGGTGTGACTACTAAATCATGGATTTCTGAGACTATCAGCAGCTCATGAAGTCTGGCAGAAGGCCAGCCTTTGCTCTTCATCTTAATAGACATGTCTTAATGAATGGGTCAGAAAGTCCTTATTCATTTTGTGCATTTTGAAACATTTTAAAAATGAAATCATGTACCTTTAATATCTAAAGAATAAACATATTCATGAAGAGCATGGCTATTTAAAAGACAAACTTAATTTGTTGAATGGATTTTTCTTTATAATGATAACATGGCCACTTTTAAAAAAAATGTGATAGGGTACATGCACTGGCCAGAGAGAGAGACAGAAAGAGAGAAAGAAGGGAAAATGAGAAATCCGACCCCAACCCCCAGTTCCAGAAAGGATGACCATGTCACAGTCCCCTCTCTTCCAATTTTCTCTCAGGGTTTTGGGCACTCACACATGTGTGGCTAACATGATTTTCAAGCCAAGACTGGAAACTCACAGTCAAATATATGTGATCTAACTGCCTTGACCTCCATGCCGCCACCTGCTGGGCCCACATGTCCTATTATATATCAAAATACAGTCTAGTTTCCTGCTATATATCATCAATATAGAATAAATTTTATCTTATTTTTTTACTTATTTACTTAAATTCATTTGTTATTATTATTTCTTTAATTTAACCAGAGAGAGGCAGAGAGAGAGAAAGGGAAAGTGAGAAAGTTAGCTGCCAGTTCGGGGACTTGAAACACAGTCAGCCATGTGGGAATCTAGCACCTTTAACCACCACCCCACCTGCCAGCCCAGAATAAATTATAGTTTAGAAGGATATATACTATACTGTCTCTTTCAAGGAGTTATTCGACCCTCATACCAAATTAGCCCTGTAACTAAAACAAAACAAAAAATGCCCAAGCAACACAAAACAAATAAACCACAGGATCTTTTGAATTTTGTGAAATGTGATCGTTTTCTTCAATATTCTCCTGAAGGTGGAGTGGCTAATATCCTTATTTATAATTTGTGTTTAGCACTGTCAAAGAAAACTTGCACTTGTCAGAGTTAAACAGACAAGACTTTATTCAAGATTATTAAATCAGGGAAGAGACATTGAACTCAACTCTACTGAAACAAAAATAATAGGATTTCTAATGGGTTGGGATGAGCTAATGGAAAAGTACTGGAGGAGTATTAGGGAGGAGGTTTATCAGTGTGATTAGACCCATCTGCGTTTGCTAATTGGAACTTATCCTAGGATCCTACTCTCTAACAAGGACTGGGGGAGGGGGGTATTATAGGTCTCATGATTACCTTTTAAAGAGATGCCTCCCAGGCACTTGAGAAAGCTATCTCTGAGTTGCAAAAGGAGCTGGAGCTAGGAAACAATTTACATCTCAAAGGAAAAAGAAAGAATTTACTGTTCCAAATTTCTAAGGTAAATACTCTAGGAAAAACAAGATGAGGACCTACTTTCAGAAAGAAACCTGTCGAAATCTAGCCAAGCAGAGGGGTTGTCTTGCTCAGCACATTATACACTGGGTGCTCAGGAGATATAAATATCCTCAATCATTTCAAAGAAGCAAATTCAGACCCCTGGACTTGATTTGAGTGGGAGAATAAGAGGAGCTAGTTGGGCTAGTTATCTTAGCCATGTAATTTACCCAAATGGGTTCATCTTCTTCAGCTTGTTAAAAGTTGTGTGTGGGAGTTAGATGTCTTCTTGGCTAGGACTGAGAGCCCTTGGGTTTGGAGAATCCTCTAGACCCCAAGCTAGATAAACTCCTTTGAAATGAATAGCCTCTGGTAGTAGTTAAGTCTCATAATTCTCCCATTTCAGAGAGTGCAGAATCCCCACAAAGACAAATAGTGGAGACAGGAAGAAAGAAATTAAAAAAGAATGATCTAATATGCTGAATTGGCCAGATGAAATATATTTTAATATATTGTATTTTATTAATGAGTTGCTTGACCTTTGCTTCAGTTTCTGAGTTTTTAAAATATCTTTTGTAAAATTAGAATAGTAATAACATACATTTTTTAGAGTATCTTTTTAAAGAATTATTTAGTTTAATTAATCTTTTATTATTATTTTTTCAATTTGACCAGAGAGAGAGGGAAAATGAGAAAGCCAGCCTCCAGATCCAGGACTCAAACCACATTCAGCCACGTGAAAGTCCACCACCCTTAACCACCACACCATCTGCCAGCCTCTATTCATAGTTTTTATGAGGATCATTGAGATGATACATATAAAAATTAGACTGCTTAGTTTATACTAAAAGCTCCAACAATGTTTCTGTTGTTATTATTTCTTGGTGTTTTTCATTTGTCTCTTCACTAGATTAAACTATTTTTGAAAATAAGGAGTTTTTATTTATCTTTTTATTTCTGGATCTTTAGTGCTAGGTGGTTTGCACCTTAAGTAGTATTGCCGACTGAGTAGTAAATGAACTTATTATACATGCATATTATAGAACGTATTTTGCAGTGTCAAGTCAGAAAGGACAAGAGTAAAGCAAAGTTATAAGGAAAAGGAGATTTTGGGGATCTAATAGAGCTAACCTCAAGTGAGGGTCAGCCCCTGGGGCACGCAGTCAGACCTACCAGCAACACAGCTAATGGAAATGGCAACATATCTGCTGACCCTGAAAAGGTGGTGGTCTTTTACACTAATTAGTTGTTCTGAGAGAGTTTACATTGGATCAAGATAACAGAGGAGGGTCTTATTCCCTGTGTCCCTATTTTCCGTAAGGAAAGGGACAGGATTGGGTTAATTCAGGAGGATTTGTTATCAGCCTAGAAGAGACTACAAACGTGAAATTATCTTGAGAAAGAATGTCATGTGACAGTCTGCCATGCTGTCAAATGAGCAGGCTGGTCAATTACTCCCTCTTCTTAATTCTCCAGACCTTAACAGCTGCATCCGTCTAGGTAAACTTTATCTCTATCTAGTAGATAAAACCAGGATTTTATAGGGATCACATAGAGGTGCCTAACTTTCCAGACTTCAGGACATGCAGGGAGGAGCAAGACATTTGGTGTTATTGGAGCAGAATTTTAAGGCAGGGAGGTGTAGCACCTGAGACTTGAGAGTGATAAATGCAAGTACATATGGCTTGTATGACATGCTATTAATATTTTGGACTATATTCTCTGGTTGGTAGATTTATAGGTGGATTTTAAACAGAGAGGCCACACACGTGTCTTCCTAAAGTATCTAGCTGAGTGCCAGGTACTTGGTGGCTCCTCAGAAGATACCTTTTGAATGTATAGGATAGCACGTAATAATTAAATAAGAGGGGAGTAAGGTAGATTTTGCTTTGCTAACTGGCAAAGTGTCCAAGATCACTTGTACAGGAACCAGAGCAATTTTGAATCAGTACGTATAGTATATTTCCATTCGTCTTTGGAAAAAAATTTGCATGTACGTGTGAGAAAAACATAGGTGGAGAATGGTGAGTGGGTGTATATGTACCAAAAAGAATTAAAAAAAAAAATTCTTTCAGAGTAGCTACCTCTTGGGAATAGAATCAGTGAGTTTGGGCATTTATTCTTTATAGTTTACATAATCTTCATGGTTAAAATTACTCTTCAAATAGAATGAAATATTTTTATGTTTATGATGATTAAGATGGTAGAATAAAGAAACTCAACAAGTAATTCAGATGTGTTTATAATAACCTAACGTGTAACTTATTTAATCATGGTTTACATTTTCATTCTCTTTTTTTTCTTTAGAGAGATTTGCTATAAGGTGCACCTGCTCACAAGAGAGGTGAGGGGCCATCAGGGGGTATGGCCACACATGATTTCTTCTCCTCCATTCTCCTCTCGGGATTTTGGGCATGTGTGTACATGTGCCTGGCCTGAGTTTTAAACTGTCAGGCCCAGGACTCAAACCATGGTTGAGTCCCTAGGAATTTAGTAACATAACTGTTATGCCATCTGTTGGTCCCTTTGTTTTCATTCTTATTATGACAGAAGAAGAGGCAAGAGCAGGAGAGGATGGGAAAGTGATCTTCCCCCCCACCCCCATAGGGTGCATGTGCTCGCTGGAGAGAGACTGAAAGAGACAGCGAGAGGGGAAGTAAGAAATCACCCTGTCAGGGGGGATGGCCAAGCCACATTTCCCTGTCCTCCATTCTCCTCTTCGGAGTTTGGACATGCATGCACATGTGTCTGGTGTGAGTTTCAGGTCTCCTGGTCTGGTACTCAAACTGCAGTCAATCATTTGGGAGTCCGGTACCTTAACAACTGTTACCTGCTAGACTCAACATTTGCATTATTTAGAGTTAAATTTTAATGTTAGATACTTGCATGCCAAATTCCGTCTCAACCTCATGACTTTATACAGTGGCACAGTCATTTCAGTTTTCATTTTCTTTTGTTTTGTTTTGTTTTTAAGTATTTCAAGTGTTCACGCTGAGGTTCCTAGTACAGATGAGAACAACCTGATTAAAACATCAGGGAATATTTAGAGAAATAACGTAAGCAGCAGATTCTAAGAAACCACTCACTCTGCAGATGTGTTGTATACCTTTCTGCCAGGGCTCAGCTACCTATTTGCCATACCAAAATCAAAGGCACATACTTCCTGCCCTAAAACTCACAGCTTAGAGGGGAAAATATGTAAGCAAATCTTAAGGTTACAGAGGGCAGAAATGGTAGGGGAGCCATGAAATAAAGATTTGATGT
This sequence comes from Tupaia belangeri chinensis, assembly GCF_000334495.1. Taxonomy (NCBI): domain Eukaryota; kingdom Metazoa; phylum Chordata; class Mammalia; order Scandentia; family Tupaiidae; genus Tupaia; species Tupaia belangeri. The sequence goes on from NW_006160058.1 coordinate 615,352, forward strand.
GAACACTGGATAACAGAGTCAATTTTGTACAACAAACACAATTAAAGAATGACACTCTCAGAGATAAAACAGTGTATACAGACTGAGAAGTATTAAACAATGAATTATGGGATGTTAGGGAATTCACAAACAGTTGGGTACGACTGATACTTGGGGTATTGGCTGGGGAAGAACAAGATGAGGTAAACACAATGGCCAGATTTTTAAGGGCCACCAGTTCAAGAATTTTTATTTTTCCATTAACAATGGGTGGGACCAGCACTTGGCATAATGGCTATGTCGCTGGACTCCCATTTAGTCACCTGCGTTTAGAGTCCTGGACCTGGTGGCTTAAACTCACTCTGGGCATGTGTGCATGTGTGCCTAAGATCCCGAGAGGAAAATGGAGGAGAAGGGATTGCAGCATGGCCATCCCCCCGGGTATGATTTCTCCCTTTCTGTCTCTCTGTCTCTGTCTTTCTGGGGAGCATGCACGGCCTATAGCAAGAACCTCTAACAACAAAACAAAACAAAAATAATGGATAACTATTGAGGCTTTTTTTTTTTAATTCCCAGATGATGTATACACTTGCCAGAGACAGAAGGAGAGGGAGAACACACCCCTAACAGGGCACGGTTATTCCATAATCCCTTCTAATCCCTTCTAATCCATTTTCCCATCTTTTTAAGATTTTTGGCACACATGCTGTGACCAGAATGTTTTTTATGCCACAGGGGCAGAATGCAAACCACAGTCAGCCATGTGGAATCTGGCTTCCTTAACCACTAAACTATAAGCTGGCTCATTTTGGAGCATTTTTGTCATACATATGACCAGATTTGATTCTCTAACATGGGTAGTAGATTAAAGGGGAAGATTGGAGGGACAAGAGGGCCAGCTGCATCATTACAAGTAGGAATCATCACACATCCCATACCCCAAAGAAGAAGAAACACATGCAGGAGCTATGCAAGAGGTTAATTTGTAGGATTTGGTGCCAGAGTAAAGTTGAGTAATGGAGGAGTGAAAATCGACTCATCTATGTGACTCAGTGAGTATATAGATTAAACTGACAAATCGTGGGATAAGAGCTGGCCCATATTACACAATGGGGAGTGAAAGATAAGAAATAAAATTAAGGTATTACTTGAGGTTCATGGACATACGGAGTGGAGACTCATCCTGTAGGCAAAACATTTGTGTATGGATTTGTGATAAGAACATAGGCAACTAAGAAAATAAAAAAGTAGTTTAATGTCAGGAAAAACACAGTTGCACAATACTGTATGGTATTGCTCATGCCAAAATAATATTTATCTTGTCACAAAGTTTTTTAAAAAGTTGATTACAAATTAGTGCAAAATGTTGTCAGAGACTGGGAGAAAGGAAATGATGTTTGTGTTCATACGGGGCATATAGCATAATACAAGGTCCATAAACAAAAAAGTAAAAATAAAACCCAAGAAATAGTGAAAGCAAATTCTTTAGAAATATGGAAGTATATTACAGAATAAACAGCAGAAAAATGGATAATTATTACTGTAAGAGTGCTTGAATTTTATGTGGTAATTGGTAGGGTGTTTCTCTTTTAGACTTCTTTTTAAACTATGAAAAAGTACAGTTTTTAGTTACTAAAATATAGAATGAGTGAGATATATCTTCCAAAGGGAAAGTGGATATAAACTAGGTAAGACTCGAAAGTGCCAACACATGTTAGATCAAACAAAACAACCGGCAGAAGCATGGAGGTAATAACCCACGTTGCTCACATTCCTCTGTCTACCTAATGTGAAAGAGAGTGAAGGACTGATTCAACTACAATATTGACGCACCTTGAAAACACCATGAAAGATTCAGACACACAAAGTTGGGGCCCGTAGATGGCATGGTGGTTAAGGTTCTGGACTCCCATGTGGCCAACCACATGGTTCAAGTCCTGAACCTGGCAGCTTGAAATTCCAACCAGGTGCATGTGCATGCATGTTCAAAATCCCAGGAGAAGAGGGACTGTAGCATAGACATCCTCCCTGGGGAGTGGTTTCTCACTTTCCCTCCCTGCCTCTGTCTCTCTGTCAAGTGCACACAACCTAGTGCCAAAACAAAACAAGAAACACAAAAGACCACATATTGCAATTTTATTTATATGAAGTGTCCCAAATAGGCAAATAGTGTTTTATTGATTGCCAAAGGCTAGGGAATATAGACTCTGGAGTGACTGCTGATGGATATGGGTTTTCTTTTAGGGTGATGAAAATATTCTTGAATTGATACTGGAGATAGTTGTACAACTCTGATTATACTACTGAAGTCTGTATTTAAGAAGGAGAATTTTATGGCATATAAATTACATCTTTATGTAAAAACTGCTTTTGTGACTGTGTACCCAGAAGAGGTTATGTGTGTAAGGGAAGATATGGACCCTATAATTCACTCCATGGGAACTACACTTGGGGAAGGAAGCAGCAAATGTGGTCTACATTGTTGGCTAGCTGGGCCTCTATGTTATTAGATAATTGTTCAAGTGTACTAGTCACCTAATCTGGGTATATGCCTGCTGAGTGGTAGTAACGACTACCACAAAGACCCAGTGAGAGGATTTTGCACAGCTCTGTTCATAGTGATGTGATATGTGTGTGTGTTTTGGGCAATGCAGGGGTAAGTGTGTGTGTTTTCTCTTTTAACGAATAGGCAAACATCTTGTACTGCAAAAGGTCTGCATCTAATAAACAAATGTATCAGTAGTAGATGTTGCTGCTGTATTAGAATCCCTCAAGATGTGGCTTGATATATGGTTGTATAAATCCCACATTTTATTTCTAATTCCCAACACAGAATGAAAACAGCTTTCCTAAATAATCCAAAAAAATTGCATGGGTTTCAACTTCACTTTGTCCATGTAGATAGGAACAATTGTGAGATGCAGGTGAGGGAAATGCCCTAATTCAGTGACTCTTTGTCCTGAAAGTGTATGATGGTAACTTGCTGCTTTTGGAAAAGTTAGCTCTTAGGCTGGTTTATCAGACTAGTTTAGCATACATAACAAAATAATAGGGAACCAGCAGTTAGCATAATGGCTGTGTCGCTGGACTCCCATGCAGTCGACCGCGGTTCGCGTCCTGGACCCGGTGGCTTAAAACTCATGCCCAACGCATGTGCGTGCGTGCCCAAGATCCCGAGAGGAGAATGGAGGAGGAGGGATTGCGGCGTGACCATCCCCCGTGGGGGGTGATTTCTCGCTTTCTGTCTCTATGTCTCTCTCTGTCTGTCTGGCGAGCGCACGCGCACTATAGTGAAAAATAAAAAAAAAATAATAATGGATTAACAGAACTGAAACTTTTTTTCTCATGCCAAAGCAATCACATTTTTACATTTTGTTATACAAAGAGCTATGTGATCTGTGTTGTTTTCTTTCAAGGGTCCCTACCCCTGGCATGACAGGGGGAGAGCATCCTCAGATGCTCTTGGTCAGACAGCACTTTGGTCAGACAGACTGTGGTTCAGTTTGCGTATTATTAGAGTCCTACATCCTTTTTTGCTTCTTTACTCTTCAGTTTCACTAAGTTCCTTTCAGCACGTCCCCACGCTGCTCACCTCATAGGTTCTGAGGAAAGAACCCTACAAGCCTGAGAACTCTTAATAGCCAATATGTTTTCTCTCTGTGTGTTTCTCCCTATGTGCTGTATGCAAAGTTAAATCAGTCAATTACCTTTCTGTAAGTCTTTTCCTCCCACCTCCACACCCTATCTTTCTCCTCTGGAGATGTACCACTTCTAGAAAATATTTATTATCATTTCCACTTTGGTTCACCACCTTAAGCAACACTTCTGGGAGGAAAGGAAAAGGTTCTACCTCATTGTTCTGTGTAACTTGTGCCTAATATTTACTCAGGGATGCTCATAACTATGTACCTGCATTAAATAGATCCCAAGTGTACTGTTCTGAAACATAGTTTATTTTTGTCCTAAGGTGCATTTGCTTTAGAAAAGTCTAAGTGCCTGTTCAGGATTGGTTTTGATAGTTTGAACACTAAAGACACTGCTTTAATTATTTATAACCCCTGTAGTGTACATGATGCTGGAATATTAGTGCAATATAACTTTCCTGTGCTTGGTAAGGACATCCTAGAAATGAACAACAGTGTTGAAATATGGCCTAACATTTGAAAGAAACTTCCAGAATCTGCCTTGCCTTGAGTCTCTCTATACAAAATTCCAGGTTTAAAAACTAGCATTATACAAACAATCCTTGATGTTCTCAAGGGTGATGATTGGAAAATACAAATCCTCCAAACTGGAAATGCCATTAAGAACAGCACATTTAGGGAGGCTGTTCTGTGACCTGAGGTGATGTCTCTGGTTTTCTACTGGACTGCTAATATGCAGGTCAGAAGTTGCAAGCCTTGCCCATTAGGCCCTGCTCTTCCTAGTGAAATCATAAAACTCGGTGCATCATTATTCCAAAAATAGAAAAGTCATTTCATCCTTTGCACAACTCACTCTCTTATTAACCTTGGATTTAAATGTTCACAAATGAATTTCCTTTCAATGTAGTCTGGTTTTGTTTTATTTGACTTTTTGTTTGAACTCACAAGTGTCCTTCTCACCAAGCTCATAGTAAATATGAAAGTACTATTAGAAAAGAACAGAATAGAGTTTGTCTAAAACTCTCAGAGAAGGCTGTTCAGAGGAAGCGACCGTTGAGCTGTCCTTTCAGAGGTACAGATGTTAAAGAGGTCAAGGGAAGTCCAAGAATCTCACAGGTCTATGTACTTTAAAGGAAAGAAATCTCTTTACCAGCCCACGTCTGCATCTGGTAGTTCAGTAGAGACGTTCTTAGCCATCACCGATCATTAGAATCACTTGAAGAACTTTAACCAATGCTGGGTCCCAGCTCTAGGGAACATAATTTAATATACTTAGTAGAAGGCCCAAGTATCAGGACTCTTTTTGTTTATTCATGATAGAGTGTATGTGCACACAGGAGAGACAGATGAGCATCCTCCAGGGGTCTGGCCATACTGAGTTCCCCTTCCTCCAGTCCTCTAGCCCTCCTTCCTGTCAAATCTTTGTATGCCAGCATACATGCCTGCTGTGTTTCAGACTGTTGGGCCAGGGATTCCAACCATAGTCACCATGTGGGATCCAGCTTGCCTTGAGCAGTGCATTATCATTGTGCACAGAGACAGCCTGATGTCCCAACTTTTAAACCTCCCAGGTGATATTAATGAGTAGCCAAAATTAGAGGTTGTTGTGTTCTCTTGTGGTTTCCCATTTCTTAGATGATTAAAAACAGGAAATCAGAGGCTGGCGGGTGGTGTGGTGGTTAAGGTGCTTGATTCCCACATGACTGACTATGGTTCAAGTCCCAAATCTGAAGGCTTACTTTCCTACTTTCCTTTTCTCTCTGTGTGTTTGTCTCTCTTTGTGGTCAAATGAGAAATGAATAAATTAATTAAATAAAAATAAAGAAAGAAACAGGAAATCATATTCCTGCTCCACACTTGAACAACATATATCATCAGGTTTCTCTCCAGAGAGGGAGAAAGTATTCTGACTTAAAGCTGTTCTTGCTTTGTTCTCTCATCATTTAAGAAACCCCATTCATTTTTGAGGAATTCTTGCATTCATTCAAAAAAATCTTTGAGCAGCTACTGTGTGTCTGGCTCTGAGCCTTTTTCAAGTCCTCTTGGCAGCTCCAATCACCCATAGATAAAGTGGGAGGGAGTGTATCACCCACAGCTACCTTTGTGACTTTCATGTCCAGTCTTTCCACTTGTGACCCAAACTTGGGCCCCAGATAGCAGCACTCTCTGTGCGTGTTGTGCTAGTTCACGCTTCTGATCGTTTACCCTTTCCCTCTTCTGTCTCCCTAGCTACTTTCATCTGGCTAGTTCCTGTTAAGGCACCAAGACTCAGATCAGTTACTAACTGTTCTGGGAGTCCTTCTCCGAACTCACCTGCCGTCGAAGCTTTCATGTCCTACAATACCTCTCACAAAGGGCCTCTGTGTTATTTTTAAATGGTCTGATTTTGCCATGCCCTTTTCTGGACCGTAAACTCATAAAAGGCATGTCTAGCTTGTATGCCCACTTCTTCCTAGCTAACCTATTCACTCGATTGTTTATTGAAATGAGTCAAGTTTGAATATGGCATACTGAGATGCTGTTACTGAAGTGATACCAAGGTCGAGGAAAGTCAAAGCTAACAGTTTGGCAGTGAGGAAGGAAACGAGAGAACAGAGAAGGTCAGTGATGGAGAGTGATTGTAAAACCGTCCGGCCTGCATGCCTCTGTCACCACACAGGGCATGCCTATGCTATGGCTCAGAACAGTAACGGCTACGAGTAACAGCAAGCTCATGTCAATCAGAAAAGTTTAAATGTGTCCTATAGATGCTAGTTACAAAGTGAAAGGGGTGTGATGTTATAAATACATTCCAACCAAATCAATTAGAATAGGG
>NW_006160058.1:622138-632138 GCF_000334495.1 Tupaia belangeri chinensis
AAGAAACCCTATGGACATTTTGCTTTTGAAAGAAACATATATCATTTCATAATGATGCTAGGTAAATTATTTATTATGTATTATGATTCTATAGTATCAGTTTCATTTTTTTAACGTGTGTTTGCAGCCAGAGAAGGTCTCTGGCTGTGACCATAGAAGGTGGTATTGCTGAGACCTAGTATTCAGTCTCAATCAAAAATAGTGACCATTCCCACCCCACACCCCGTGTCACTGATTTACATAGAACCAAGCAGGAGTAGGGAAATGGAGTAAGATTAAAACAATGAGTCTTTGGGAGGTTTATTTCACAGCTGTTGCCCATGAATTTTTCCTTTAAATGTACAGTATTAGAAATAATGGAGTTCCCATTTTAGGATGCACATCAACTCTGAATATGTAGGACTTATAAGAAACACCTCTCTATTCCAGCTCGAGCTGCCAGGGAATAAAATAACTTAGGTATGGATTTAGCATCATGACTGCCACATAATAAGCATTGTGCAGATCTTAGCAACTAAGTAGTTTTAATTCTGATTTCTCATCTGAAAAATGGAGATAATAATAAAGTTTATACTAACTTTCTGAAGGGCTTCTTGTAATAATTTAATACACTATATGGGGAAGCTTTTTTGCAGATGGTGAAGTGTGTGTTAGTAATACAAATTTGCTAATGATTTTTACAAAAGTGAATGTATTATCCTGTCAAGGATATTTGTGTTTTGAAAAATATTGCAAATCTGGCAGTACTTTAATTCAAATTCCAGTTTATTTTATTTTAAAAATATGTGCTGTGCCCTTTCTAAGGATGAGACATTATATTGGGTTGTAAGGAAAGTAATGATGTACTTTTTGCATAGAAAAATATGTCATGACTTTCCCAATGACCTAATAGTTCCTGTAGTTAGAGATGGAGGGTAAAATACTTGTGGACTCCATTCTCATTTGGGTATAAGATAGAAAGATATATAATAATGATTCAGAACAAAATGAGAGTGTTAGACATTGCAATCGTGAGGCCAAACCATGACAAGATAATAATGATCTTACTATATGAAGGAGTAAGGGAAGATTTATTTAGAGAACTGGATTTTGTAGGTGGAAATGGTAGTGAAAGTACACTCTAGAATAAATGAATAGCAGTTGCATACGAGGGAAAGGTATTCAGAAAATTGCTAAGGTCTTGTAATGGCTGGGGTGTGGAGTGAAAGGGAGGGTTTAAGCCAGTCAGTGCCAAATCTTAGAGGGCCCTGAAAACACAGCAAGAAGAAGGAACATTATGCCAGAGAGCAGACGGAGCTATTCAAGTTCTGGAGCAGAAGAGGGCTGTAATTATAGCAGTGTTTTAGGAATCAATTTCTAATGACAGAAATGAGCGCACTGTAATAAAGCTGTGATAAAATTCGACATTTCAAATTCTCTGTTTTTTTCATAGTAAGGGAAATCAATTCTTTGTAAGATTAGTAGGAAGTCACACTGTGAGCAAAGACTTTCTGAAACAAACTTGGATTTAAATTCTCCTCTAAAGTTTACTTGTTGAGTAATATCAGAAAAATTATTTAACCTGCCCAGACTTCTGTTTCGTGTGAGTAAAATGGAGATCATAAGACTTCAGAGAGTGTTTGTCCTGAGACATCCTTCACACATTACCTAGTATCTACATTAATAGCAGCTACTATTTTTATAATGTGAGTTACCATTAGAGTATAAAAGTGAATTTTTATATTATAAAATATTTAGTCATACTGTATTTGGAAGAATTAGGGGGATTTCTTTCTCTCTCTCTCTCTCTTTTAATTTGCCAGATGGCATGTGCACTTGCCAGAGACAAAGAAAGAGAAAATGAGAAAGCACCCCCCCCCTCCAATAAGGAATGGTCACAGATGGCATGTGCACTTGCCAGAGACAAAGAGAAAATGAGAAAGCACCCCCCCCTCCCAATAAGGAATGGTTGTGCCACAATTCCTACTCTTCTCTCTCTCCCTACTTTTGGGATTCTGGGCACTTATGCCCATGTGCCTGGTATGTTTTCAAGTCACCAGTTCTGGAACTTAAAGCATGTAGTTAGCCATGTGGGATCCAGCTACTTTAACCACCATGTCACTGGTTGACCCTAGTGGAATTTCAACGGATAAGAATTTTGTTTTAATAAGCTTTTTGGCATTCGCATGTCTTCCTTAGAGAGTTGTCTGTTCAGCCCTTTTTTCCGTATTTTAATTGGGTTAATTTTTTTTTTCAGGTAAGCTGTTTGAGTTTCCTGTATATTCTGGTTATCAGTCCCTTATGTGAGGCATAGTTTGCAAGTCTGTTCTTCCATTCTGAGGGTTGTGATCTCACTCTAATTATTGTTTCTTCTGCTGTACAGGAGCTTCTTAATCTGATGTAATCCCACTCGTCTATTTTGGGGATTATTGCCTGTGCGTTAGGGCTTATTTAAGATGTCTTTACCTATTCCAGTGTCTCCAAGAGTTTTCCCACTGTTTTCTGTCAATCATTTTTTATAGTTTGAGGTCTTAGGTTTAGGTCTTTGATCCATTTGGAGTTGATTTTTTTTAGTGGTGAGAGAGATGGGTCCAGTTTTATCTTTCTGCAGGTGGGTACTTGGTTTTTCCAGCACCATTTGCTGAAGAGGTTTTCTGTTTCACACTGGATTATCCCATAGGAGGTGTAAATCAAAACCACACTGAGATACCCAGTCGGAATGGCTGATGTAAAAAAAAAAAAAAAAAGGTAAGTGCTGGTGAAGCTGTGTTGAAAAAGGAACTCTCCTATACTGTTTGTGAGAATATAGATTAATACATTCCCATTGAGGAGAACAAGATGGAGGCTCCTCAAAAACCTACAAATAGAACTACTGTATGATCCAGTATTTTCACTCCTGGGTATCTACCCAAAGGAGAGGGAAATGCTCAATTAAAAAAGTGTGCACAGTCATGTTTATTACCACATTATTCATGATTGCTAAGACATAAAACCAGTCCAAATGTCCCTGAACAGTTGAATGGATTGAAAAAGTGTGGCACATATATACTGCAGAATACTACTCAGCTACAAAAGAACAACAAGACCTTAGCATTTGATAGAAAGTGGAAAAATATGAAATATTTACTGCTGAGTGAAGCAAGTCAGTCTATGAAAGAGAGACATCATATGTCCCTACTTGATATATACTGAATGGCCTCACTCTTTAGTGGAAACTGAAAGATTGGAGGCTACAGAAACATAGACAATGGCTGCAGATACTAGATACAGTGTGGGAGAAGGGTGGAAGAGGGTGATAGGAAGGGAATCAAGGAGGAAAAATAGAGGCAAGACATTTAAGAGAGAGAAATGGAGGATTGATTGTTGGTAATAGCATGTATGATATCTTTAACTGGACTGGTAGAAAGTGTGTTCATGCTGGGAAAATTCATTTTATAAGCTGTGGTGATTAAATGTATAAAAGAATTATATGTGTGTGCGTGTGTATATATATATATATATATATACACATATATATGTTTTAAAAGAAATACATATGTGTGTATATATATATATATAATTGTTTAATAGAAATTACATATGTATTTATGTAATTACATATATATATATGTGTGTGTGTGTGTGTGTGTATGTGTGTATGTAATTTCTTTTAAACAATTTCCTTTTTTCTCCAGTGCTGGAATTGGAACAATAATTGTCTACTGATGAGAACATGTATGATATCTTCAGCTGGACTGGTGGGAGGTGTGTTCATGTTGGGTAAATTTATGTTACAAGCTGTAGTGATCTACAGTGATCGAATGTATAAATAAATTAATAACAATAATAATAATAAACACATAGAAAATGCAGCTGCAACCCTGTGATCCCTCTCAAGTGCAGAAAAGCTAACCACCAGGGCTTCCAAGGAAAACCATGTTCTGAAAATAAGTTCTTACAACACTGGTTGAACTGATGTGCCTTCCTAAACTTCGTAACGAGCCTTCTAGACGTTTGGGTGATGAAAGTCCTGGCTTTTCCTTTCAGTACCAAATGTCTGCAGAGACACCTGGATAGAGCCTGTGGGTACAGAAGGTTCAAGACAGCAGGATGGTTGGCAGGTCCATATCTGTAAGGGCAGCTACCAGGGTAACATTATCTTGTTGAATTTACCATCCTTAGAATATAGGCATCCTGGCAAAAAATAAAATAAAATAAAAAAACAAGAAGGCTACATAATTTTAGTACTCTGAATTTTAGTATAAGGAGACTTTTAAAAGTCTGTGGAGGGGCCAGCAGTTGGCATGATGATTAAGGTGCTGGACTCACACATGGCCAATTGCAGTTCCAGACCCAGCAACTTGAAAATGGTGTCAGGCCATGTGTGTGCATACCCAAAATCCCAAGAAGAGAATGAAGAAGGAATTGGCATGTGGCCATCTCCCCTAGGGTGTGATTTCTCACTTTTCCTCTGTCTCTCTCTCTGGCGAAAAAACATGCCCTATAGCAGAAAATCTTAAAAAACAAACAAACAAACAAACAAACAAAAAAACAGTTCATTGAAGGGACCACATGGGGTGCATCAGTAACTTAATGTTCTCTGAAGCTGACCTGTGTGGATAGGTTCTCAGTTAATGTCTGCAGACCTTCCTGAACACACTCGGCATGCAGGTGCCTATGATCAGGGCTGGTTGAAGCTGGGACTGGATTGTGATGTGAAGATCCTGTTGAAGGTGCTTCTCTTTCTTTTTGTCTCTCTCACTTATGGAAGAAAGAAGTATATACTTTTTAAGTTTATGGAAAATTGTAATTAAAGTATGAGTTTATTTTGGTCCAAAGAATTGAAATCCATGCATAGTTTTTCATATTATGCATTTTCTATGCACTTTTGGAAGATTCCTTATATATTACACTATTCTCACCTGGGACTGATATGTGAACACCAATGCCAGCCTAGTGAGTGTGGGCCTCATCCAGATGTGAGACTGTTATGTGCACATCCGACTCCAGAACCCCTCCCTCCTGATGTCAAGGCACCTGGGAAGAAAACACGTCAATGAGAAGGTTGCCTAGCCACCATTTCTTTAAAGCCAGAGGAAGGGGCTAATCTAAAAGTATAATTCATTCAGGGGGCTAAGGCTAACAATATAAACCTGGTGATAACACCTCATTTTTTTTTCTGGTGACCAAAAAGCCCACACCCTTCAGATCTGGGAACTTTGGTTTGCAAGCACACCGTGCTCACGTGTACTTTCTCCGCAGCTTCTCTCTCTGTATTCCATGGCTAAGCATGACCCCTATTCATGTTGCTTTTTCTTGGCTCTGTTCATTTCACTTCGTTTCCCCTCCCCTCCCCTGAGTCCCAGCCAGGATCTCTGGTCTTGGGAACTGTTTTCCAGTTCTGTGCAGGTTTAGCTAAATCAGCGACTGTATTTTCTTGATTCTTTCACTGTAGTGACCATTACGAGTAAAAACGTTTATACTAAACTCAGAAACTTTAAAGTATGAAGCAGGACACGAAGGTAAAGAAGTAATAGCTATGACGTCTCTTCAGTGGATTTGCACAAGTTGGAAACACATTGAAATCCCACTGTCGCAGTTAGTTGTTGGCTTCGGGAAGAACTCCCTAACTCATGCCCAAAGTCATTCCTGGGGCGTGTAAACCCCTTTCATCATCCCTGCTCCTTGATCTAGGAGGGTCTACAGAACTCTGTACCAGCCTATGTTCTTTCTGATTGGTCCGTGCCCTTAAAGTGCTAGTTATTAGTTTGTATATCACATTTGACATCGACTCCAGTACACTAATTCCACATTTTGGAAGAAGCTTTTCTTCCTTTGTCTCACCCCAGTGCACTGCTATTGAGTTGGTTATATGGCTTATTGTGAACTAAAACAGGGAGCAGGATCATAAATGATTTTGTAACCTTAGCTCTGAACAAAACCTCTCGTAAACCAGTCTAGACAGAAACGAAATATCCTCACGGTGAAAACCACATCCTCCAGTGTGTAAGAGCCCTTTCCTCCCTTGTGTAATCTAAATCCTCTTTGCTTTCAATTCTTTCTTGTCCTCCATGACTCACCATGCCCTTCTCAAAGAGATATGCGAAGTGTTTATTTTAAAATCCTAAAGAAGTAAAATATCGAGTGAATTCTACATGCTTTCTGACTCACTTCACTAGAGTTCACGAGAAACTGTGATGAATCTATTTTTTGTTCTGAGTACTGTATTTATTTTGGTTGAAACTTCAAACATATTTATACTTCAGATGGTGACTCTGAGACACTAAATTGTATGCTTCCCTGTGACATAGCTCATAATCTGTCAGAGCAAGCCATTTCCAAGTTCTGCTGAAGCTAATTGCCTTTATAGATCAAATTGTTAAATTTGAGTTATGGTTTAATTATGTGAATGAGAATGCATGCTTGTCTAGTCTATAAACAGTTTTGTTCTGTTGTGAATGAATAGTTCTGAAAGGAGCTGTTCCTTTTAGAGATTTTTGGCATTTTGTGAGCCCACCTTGATATTGTTCCTAGCCATTGGGTTATAGGAATATGTTTGCATCAAAAATCTCTAAAAGGGGAACCAGCAGTTGGTGTAATGACTATGTTGCTGGACTCCCTTGTAGTCAATTGCGGTTCGAGTCCTGGACCCGGTGACTTAAACTCATACCAGGTGCGTGTGCATACATGCCCAAGATCCCGAGAAGAGAATGGAAGAGAAGGGATTGCAGCATGGCCATCCCCCCTGGGGTAGTGATTTCTCGCTCTGTCTCTCTCTTTCTGGCAAGCACATCCACCCTATAGCAAAAACCTTTCCAAAATAATAATAATAATAATAATAATAAATTAAAAAAATAAAAAAATAAAAATCTCTAAACAGTACAGCAGAAGTTAAAAATCTATTTGGAAAAATGTGTTACCGAAGAGCTCAGTTAAGCATCAAACAACACTCATAAATTTGTGGGATTCCAGCTTAGGGTTTCCTCTCTTTGTCTGATATTCAGGGTAAGGATTCAGCTAGTTCAGGTGGCCACTACTGGGTCAGCAGCTGTCCTTGAATCATAGTCTCGGAAGGTACTCAAGAAGCTTAAAGCATAATAATGTGACCTCATCACCAAAGATTAAAAGAACTTGAGAATATTCAACATTCAGAGAAGGAAACCAGTACCCATATCAGATATATTCAAACTCGTACAGTTTTCTTGTACAGTGAGAGGTGCCAAATCTTAGTGGTAAACACTTGGCATTTGGAGTGAAAATATAAATGTAAGTTATCACATTTGTCAGAATGCAGGAAAGGTGGGGTGGGGGATTGAGCAGAGAAGAGTAGAGCCAGATGAGAAAATGAAGAGGTGAGCAGAGCTGGTGTCACTTTCCTAGTGAAAGTTATGCAGCCTTTTGCAGAAGGACCAGTATGTTCAGAACTTATGCACATTTTTTCAAAAGTGAAGTCACTCAAATAAGTGAAAAACATCTAAAACAGCCTAATACATTGTTTCATAAACAAAATTCCTAAAGGTGATTTGATATAGAAATAAAGATGCCCTGCTATTCTAAAGGCATTCTGGGTTTTGTAAAGAAAGAAAAGCATTTATTGGATCAAAGTAGTATTTGTTGGAATTAGGTATACATTTTACACTAGGGTCTAGAATGTAAATCTATATACTATATTTATATACACATTTAAATATTGGGTCATTGGAAAAGTCACGATATATTTATCTATGTTTTTCTGTGCAAAAATGTATCATGATTTTTATGACAACCCAGTATGTTCACACACACAATGTTTATAGATTATAATTATCCTTACCCTTACTGTGGATAATCACTTGATACTTTCTGTCCTATTTCAGAGAGAAAGAGAGAGAAGCTGTTTGCAGTACACTAAACATCACAGGATACTTTTAATTGTTGCATTGAGCACAGAGCAGAGCAGCATACCCCCAGATGGAGTCATGGCTTTCATTCGTCTCTTAGATCTCGGGAGAATACAAAGCTGCCAGTAATTCCTGTTTGTTGTGATAACAATTTCATTAATTCCCTTAAGAAGCTACGTATGGGCACACTGTGGAAACTTGAACCTTTCTAGCAACTCTGAACTGCCTGTGATGTAGGCATATAGTAATTCTGACTCTTAGTTTATTATTCAAGATCCATTTATTTCCAAAGTTAAGCTCACATGTTTAGTAGAGTTCTTGCTATGAGAATTTTTTTTTAGAGTGAGATTTTTGCTATAGGGTGTGTGTGCTCGCTGGAGAGACAGACAGAAATGGAGAGACAAACAGAAACGGAGAGACAAAAAGTGAGAAATCACCCCCCAGGGGGATGGCCACACCACAATCCCTTCTCCTCCATTCTCCTCTCAAGAGTTTGGGCATGCACGCACACGTGCCCAGCGTGAGTCTTAAGCTCCCAGGTCCAGGTCACAAACCATGGTCGACTACGTGGGAGTCCAGTCCAGTGACATAACCATTATGCTATCCACTGGTCCCACCATGAAGATTTTAATACCTATTCCTTTTATCAGTGTGGGAATTAGTAAGAATCAACCTTAAGACCTTGTCTAGGCAAGGAAGAATTACAAATGTGTCAGTATCTGATGTACAGAACTAGTCAGGGTAAGGATTAGGCCTGCCGGTATTCTATCCTCACAATGTCTGTCCTATCCAGCAGGGATCAGACTGACTTACAGAGCAGTCTTGGTGGTTCACATGGGCATCTCAGTAGAGATAAGGTTCTGGCAGTACCATCAAAACACATGGAAAGGCAATGGATCAGACAGTAAAGGCAGACCATGAATACCTTATAGCTACAAGGTATGACAGAACCAGAAAGAGCAAGGCAAAGTTCAAGGTCAAAGAGTTTGATAAATGGTATTACAGGTAGGTGAGGAATGTTGCATCAAAATGTGTTGTGACATTAAGAAATGTGACAAGGAACAGCTGTGTAGGACATGCAGTCCCATCAGTGGAAGTGTCATAGACCTATATACTTGTGGTCCCAATCACCCCAGCTATTAAATATCTTTGTTGACAGGGCAGGAATAATGTGGAAAAGGGCAATAGAAAAACAAAACAAAACAAAGCTAAGTCTCCAGGTTTTGAGTTGTTCTTTTGTTATTTTGGCTAATGTGTGGGTGGTGATGTGAAGAAAAAATAAATTTTCCTTTGGAAGAACGAGAGAATATCAAAATCATAGCCTTATGAAGTTACTATTATCCAAGAAAATATTTCACAACAGAAAAAGTCAAGACAGTCACCATTCCATGGCAGAAAAATGGCCACTTAAGTTAACACAAATGCATTCAAAAATAATGTGCTACTAATTCTATGATGAAAGCCATGGTGACCATGGACTGGGTAAAAGAAGAAAAAGACCGTTTAGATTACAGGTGTGATCACTGACTCTAGGATAAAGCTTACCTGACTTCAGATTCCAATTTATTCAGATCTAGGGATGGCAAGATGAAAAATGTTATGAGGTAACACTAATGGTCTTTCTTGACCACCTGGGAACAGGCATGACGAATGGGTAGAGCTTTGTCAAATAGAGAAGTCTAAGCTGAAGCATATGTTCTTTGTTGCCTAACACGTTTTTTGATTGGTAAGGCAGTATGACTGTCCTGAGCTCCTGAGCACCAAGAAGAGCTCTTCTTGTCTTGGCAGTAAATCTAGCATATTAGAGTAAGAACTTTCTTTGAATATTTCAGTAATTTGGACTTCTGAAAGACAGAGCCCAGAAGTTGTAAGAAATTTATTCTCCACCTTGATGTCAGACTCTTTTTTTTTGGAGAGGTTTTTGCTATAGGGCGTGTGCGCTCGCCAGACAGACAGAGAGACAGAAAGCGAGAAATCACCCCCCAGGGGGGATGGTCACGCCACAATCCCTTCTCCTCCATTCTCCTCTAGGGATCTTGGGCACGCACGCACAAGCGCCAGGCGTGAGTTTTAAGCCACCGGGCCCGGGACTTGAACCGTGGTTGACTACATGGGAGTCCAGCAACATAGCCATTAGGCTAACTGCTGGTTCCCCAGACTCT
>NW_006160058.1:637138-651813 GCF_000334495.1 Tupaia belangeri chinensis
CTAGAGCCATCTAACCCACACTAAAAATCAACCTGGTTTCAAATGAAGACCTTTAGATGCCACAATATTTCTAAAAAAAAAGAAAAAAAGAAAAGAGAGAGAGAGAAAGAAAAAACTATTATTATGAGAATACTAAGACACAAATGAGAATAACAAAATAATACAAGACCAGTTCAATTAACCACTCTGCTCTTTTATTTCATGCTCAGTTGTTGGGAGAAAAGAATGTTTTCATCAAACAATTGAGGTGAATGAATTTAAAGATATAAATGTAATCACCCAGAAAATTACATTAACAAATAGTTTTTCTAAATGAGCACTATAGATATTCTCTCTGTATAATTGTTGCATTTATTGACTATTCTTCACTTTTAAATGAAGATAGATTCTAGGCCTGGGTAAAATACCATCAGGATGAATGCATCTCTGGGAGCTACTATTCGAAGTTGTTGAACTGTTGGGTAGATTACTCCTGTCTTAATTTCATTTTCTATTGCTATTTGTATTTTTCAGACTCACTATGAAAATGGGGAATACATCATCAGGCAAGGTGCAAGAGGGGACACCTTCTTTATCATCAGCAAAGGAAAGGTAAGAGTTGGTGGCACTAAACAGTGATGCACAGGGGACCCCTGTAGGAACACGTCTGCAGTCTTGTGCTGTGTGAGCCTAAGAGAGAAATATTTGATAAAGGATATCCTAAAAAGTGAGGCCGAAGGAAGAAAAGGTTTAACATTGAAGATCAGTAAGTAGCCTGCATGCCAATAATCAAGACACAAGTTACTACTAGTATTCCTGTGTGAATGAAAGATCTCTATAATTAAAATGATATAATATACAAGAAAATCAAAGATTACTAAAGAAAATCCATCCAATTGGTAGCAGCAGTAATACTGAGATAACAAGACATCTAGACTTTGAAATCATATGGCATAAATTTGATTACTGCTATGAAACCTGCAAGTTTTAGTGTCCTCAAGTTTTATTTACCAGTGTCAGGGCAATAGGATATAAATATATTTGTTTTTTTATTGTAATTTTATAAGAAATAATGAATAGATACTAACAAACTACTAAAAATGGTAAACTATAGGGGAAGAGTTAAAATGGGATAGATAGGCTATGTGAATGAAAATCATACTTTATTCCTTGTATTGTTATTTTAATAGTTTTTCAACAATATGAATCTATTGTAATTTGCTTTAAAACTAAGAAAAAGTAGGCGAATTAGAAATGGAAATTTATTTAGATCGTCTAGTCTTGTATTATTAAAAATGCCTTAAATTTTTCTCAGTAGTAAATTTATAAATATTTTTATTTGTGTCATTGCCCTATAATCTACAATTTGAACTTATGCTTCTTTATCATAAATTATCTTTAAAATGAATTCCTATATCTGTATTAATTATCAAAAGATATAGATAAGGACATGCAGGTAGATGAGGACTTATAGGTTAGTTTTTATTTTTAAATATGAAGTGAATTTGGACTGACTCTGGCACACCAGTATGCACTGCTCAGGCTAAACTATTCCCCATGTGAAGACCACCGTTCGAATCCCTGGCCTGGTTTGCCTGAAACATGCCAGGCACATCAATTGACTGCCCAAGATGAAAGGCTAGAGGACTATAGGAAAGAAATCATGGCATGACCAGAACATATGGAGACTGTCTCTCTCTCTTTCTGTCTCTCGTGCATGCACATACAGTCTATTACAATTTTTTAAAATATTTAAAAAATGAAGTAAATGTATTCTTCTAATTTATCAAAAGGAATGATTCTGGTCTCCCATAACTCAAATAGAGGTTTATAGAGCCACAGTGAACAGAGTATATAAAACATTATAGGACTTGTTGTGTTGGATCACATTTTAGGTAATCTTATTCTTATTTTGGATTAATTTTTAAGGTATGTGGATGTCAATATTTACACCAATGGCATATCACACTAAAATGAAGGAAGTAATTTGTATATTTTCAAAATAATTATTTAATTTTATTAATCATTATTATTGTTTTTCTTAATTTGCTATAGGGCACATGCCCTCACCAGAGAGAGAAAAAGAGAGACAGGGAAAAGTGAGAAAGTAAGCCACCAGGTCTCGGACTCTAACCCTGGTCGGCCATGTGGTAGTCCAGCACCTTAACCACCAGGCCATCTCTGGCCTCAGCAATGTATATACTTAAATCATTCCTGTTCTTTTGACTCATATCCACAAGCTTGAGATAGAAAGTCAGAGACTAGCTTCTTAAAAAAAAAGGTATCATGAATGACCTGTTTGACTACCGTTTGGTTAAAATTGCTTCTTGTGTCTTCCAGTGTTAGCAAATGAAAAAAAGGTTCTTATTTTTTAGTTTCTATGATTGATTAGAAGAGCTTACCATTTACTGTTTTATTATTAAATATGGATTAAAAAGTCAGGAAAAAATGAAACTGTCTGTGGACAGGAATTATTCACTTGGTCACAAGGGGACTTTTATCTTGGTGAACTGGATTTATCTTTCCTTTACTACATTGCTAATTCTGTGCTATCATGGAGTGATGATTTTATCCATTGAGATGGCTTTCTGGCAGGCTTTTGTGACCACTCAAAGATCCCAAAGTTCCTGCACTGCGTGAAAGATGTAGTGACTTGTGGCCCAGCCATTGCGGTATAGACAGTAGCACACCATTCTGCAATGCTATAGCCACACGAATGATCTGTTTAGGCTCCCAGAGGACATACACATGTGTGTACCATGACCCTGGCTAACCAGAGGGCTGAGGGAGGGGAAAAGGATCACATGTGAGGAGTTCCTATTGTGGATGTTGTCTTATTTTCTCTTTTTCATGAAAGAAATGAAATAAATAAACATAAAAGAAAAGTAGTGGTTGGGACCAGCAGATGGTGTAGTGGTTACATTACATTGCTAGATTCCCACATGGTTGACCACAGTTCGAGTCCCAGACCTAGTGACTTATAACTCAAGACAGGAGGATGTGCGTGAGTACCCAAGATCCTGGGAGGAGAATGGGAAAAGGATTGCAGTTGACCATCCCCCCTGGGGGAGTGATTTCTTATTTTCTCTCTCTCTGTCTCTCCAGTGAGCACACAGGCTCTATAGCAAAATCTCTCTCTCTCTAAAAAAAGGTAGTGGTTTGTAACTAGTTTTAGCTGAAGTCAGGTGCGCTAGTGGTGCTGTTTTATGAGTTTTGTGATAAGTATAAATAGAAATAGCATGGGAATGACACCACAGACACCAGTTCTCTTGGCAATATTTCAGAGCACTGTGGGACTTCTGGGAGAGAAGTAGCAATGATATATGAGATTCTCTTCACACATTCGAGATTGTTTTTAAAACCAGGTGTAGATTTTTTTCTAACTGCAATTTTCAGGACACTAAAATTAGTTGCTATGAGCCTTAATTATGTTAATCATATAGTGATTATAATTATAGTATAATTATAATTATATAATATATAAACATAAAAGAATATCATATATAATAATGTATACTATAATGTTTGTTCATTTTAACTTAGAAAATGAGACTAATGTACTGTACTGGGCTTTATATAGAGAGAGAATAATTCCATTAACAAAGAAAATGTGCTAATTAATGCTGATTCAAGTACAGAGAACTAACTCAGCTTCAGAAAAGAGTTACTTCAAAGTTTTTGTTATTAGGTTTCTTTTTGTATGGGAGTGCTTAATGGTAGAATAAAATATGTTTTATATTTAAATAAAGATGTTTCACACTTAAATAGAAAGAGGCACGTTATTACCACTTCTGTTCAGTGTGGTCTTAAACGGCCCAGCTATTGTAGTAATTCAAGGAAAAGATACACTTTTTGAAAAAGAAGAGACAGTAATTGTTTACAGATGAAATAAATTTAATTTCTTTTAGTTTTTTTTTAACATAGACAGATATATTATTAAAATTAGTAGGAGTTTAGTAAGATCAGAAATACTGAGTACATTTTTTTTTTCTGTTTCTGTGGAACTGTTCTCTATCTACAAAGCCCAATGTGGTAGTCTTTAATCCTATTTGTGATCTAAATTCAAATTAACTACTCTAATATTATAGGGTAATTAATATAGTATATGTTGATACATTAACTATACAATGAGCTACTGTAGGTTAATACAGTAATTATATTAAGTGTAACTAACGTATTAGCATCATTCTATGAAGTCTTAAAAGCAGCATGGGAGCGTACTTAAGCTCCAATGGCAAGATACAGGAAAAGAGAGACGGAGAGTAAGAGAGAGGTTCAGGTCAGCGGGAAAATAAGCTATAGAAAGGGAATTTTCTAACACCGTTTGCTTTGTTTCGGAGATACAGATGCCAGCTTGTTTTCCCATATATTTAAAAAGTTTGAAATGTGACCCTGGCAAAGATATTTTTCCTTGTTACATCTGCGCTGGCTTTTTCTTAGAAAATAGGGTAGGAGACACACAATAGGAGGCTGCAGAGCTTTAGATGGATTTTCCCTTTTTAATTCCATTTATTTAAGTGTAAAACATTTCTTATTCTTCCATTAAGCACATTCACACAAAGAGAACAACGGTATGAGATAAGTTCCCATTAAACCTGCACAAACCAATTTTTCTAACACTTGCAGGAGAAAGCTAGTGGCGATGATGTCTAAAGTGCCTGGTGCTGCCACTGGTAGAAGCTGAATTCGTTTTCTATACTTTAGTCAGTCTATTCCAGTTGTCTGCAAACTTGGCCTTCTCCCTCAGCAGTGAACTATATAGCACCAAACAATTCTGCTTGTCTCTGTAGTTTTGTTGCATGGAGAAATGAACTTTCTCTCCATAGTAAGCTGAACCAAAGTACGACAGGATTGGTAGACAAAAATGTTTAAGTTCCAATACTAATTGAAATGTATTTTATATTTTTCTGGTTGTATTCACTATACTTTGTGTAGTAGTATTAGAAAAAGCATGACTCAACATTTTTTGCCCATTAAATGCTATTTAAATTTGCATGGTTTTGTAAGTACTGAAAAATAAACCAATCATCTTAACATATCTTAACTTTTGTGAACCTTGTTTTATGGATAACTTTTCAGTTTTCCAAAACGTTGACACATTTCAATATTTTGAATGCATCCATGTTAATTTTGAGTTGGTAGAGAGAACCTAACCACTTTTCAGTTTTCCAAAACGTTGACACATTTTGAAATTTTGAATGCATCCGTGTTAATTTCGAGTTGGTAGAGAGAACCTAACTAATCACCACTATGTTTTGGTACAAAGAAATATACCTTCCAGTAATGTTATTGAAATGTTAAAGGAAAAAATTACATGGCCTTGCTTCATAGAATCAACAGTGTTTAAACATGTTGGTTAAACATACTGGCTTAATACAATGCTCAGTGTTTTTGAACATGAAAAATGTTCTCTTGTGTAAATTTAATTTGTATGTGTATACATAAGTGTATGTATATATTATAGTGAAACGTGACAAGTATTTCCTTAAGATCAGAAGTCCCCAGCCTTTTGGGGGACCAGTTTCACAGAGAACAATTTTGGGGGACCAACATTTGTGGTGGGGGTGTGTTGGAAATGACTCAAGCACATTACATTTATTGTGTACTTTATTCCTATTATTATTACATTGTAATATGTAATGAAAGAATCACCTAACTTACATACATAGTATGGAAGAAATAAGAAGTTCTATGGATATGAGTGCATACTACCCAAATGGAGGCAATGAATTTCACCTGCTTATATTAAAATGGATAAATCAGAACCTCAGGAAGAGGGGCCCAGTAACCTTTATTTTAAATAAGACTCCCTACTAATGCTTCTATGTCTATAAAAGCTTCATCAACATGCAAATTAGTGTCTCTATGATACAGCTTCATGGTAAGTAAGACTGTTAAAAACTGAGTTTCCACGGTTTTGAAACACTGTGTGGAGGAGTAATCAAACGGATCAGTGGAGAATAATAATTGAATTCTCTCCACTTTGCACAGACCTTCTCAATACTTACAGAAATTCTGGTCTTTGACATCCAATCTTTAGATTCAGTACCACAGTATTTTTTTTAATGTGTTTTTTGAAATGTCTGGCATTGTCTCAAGAAATTAGTTTTTCTACTTCATTACATTTTCCAGGTAGGCCAATTTTAACTGTTTAATTTTTCTGGGTGACACATAGACAGCTATTATGAATATTAGTAGAGCTTGTGGGGAAAGCGAATTAACACAAAAGCACAACGTCCTCCACTTATGTCTTCATTCGTGCAACAACAAAACACTGTCGCTCGCCTTCTGTGGGCTCTTAACCAAGTCACAAGTCCTGCTTGGGCTGGGATATCTGGTCAGTAATAAAGCTTTTCTTAAACAATTCACAGCATTTTCTTTAGTTTCTATTATAAATTGTAGAGAATGGCAAAGAAATACCCCTTTCTTTGAAGGATGTAGTATTTATTATGGCTGAAAAAGAGACAGGCAGGTACTTTATATAGTTTTTAAAAGAAGAAATCCTCCCCAGTGAAACATGTAAAATAGATCGTCTGGGATGTGGTCAGAGCCCTGCAGGAAGGTACCGTGAAAGTGTGATGGGCCTTTGATTGAAGGCTGACTTCTTCTTAGGGAAAGTCATAGGTAAGCATATACAGGCAGAGATGGGTAAAAGCACGTTCATCCCAGAAAACGGTGGAAAAAATATAAAGGCCTATTTTCAAAAAATTGTTAAATAGATATTTTTATATAATGGAATAAGACGCTAAGAATATAAATGAATAAATTTGAATAAACTGCATTTATATGTAATAGCATGGAATAAATAAAACAATGCTTAAATAAATAATGAGAGAAAAATAGTGAGTTGTAAAGTGATACATATTGCTTACAGTTTTCAACATATATTTTGAAAACACAATTATGTAAACACTTATAGAAAGACTGGCAGGTTACTCACAACATTATTTATAGTAGTTGTCTCATAGAAGATAGGAGAATGGGAATGGCTATGAGGATTGTTTGAGGTTTAAATTTCCTAAAAATATATTCTTTCTTTTTTTTTTTTTTTTGTGAGAGTTTTTTGCTATAGGGCGCGTGCACTCACCAGACAGACAGAGAGAGACATAGAGACAGAAAGCAAGAAATCACCCCCCAGGGGGGATGGTCACGCCACAATCCTTTCTCCTCCATTCTCCTCTCGGGATCTTGGGCACGCACGCACACGCACCCGGCATGAGTTTTAAGCCACCGGGTCTGGGGCACGAACCAGGTCCGGGACGCAGTTGACTACGTGGGAGTCCAGTGACATAGCCATTACTCTAACTGCTGGTTCCCGAAAATATATTATTTCTAGAAAGCAACTTGAAAGTTTATCAAACTATTTGGAGGTATGATTTGCAGGGAATTTGTGATATTTCTTGGCCCAATAATGTAATTTAAATTTTCTTAATATTTGAAAGGTGATGTTTTAGAATTTTTTGATAGCTTCTTTCATGAGCTAGAGGGAGACAAAGAAAAAGAGAGAAGCACCTTCAATAGAGTCTCACACCATGGTCCTCCCCCGCCCAGTTTTCCCAGCCAGTCAGGAACATGGACACACACACGTGCATCTGGTGTGCACAGGTGAACCCCAGGAATCAAACCCAGGTCTTCCACATGGCTTCCGGCATTGCCAAGCATTGTGCTACCGATATGGGCTGAACCATAAACTTTTTCTCTCTATAAAAATTAGTAACAATAAGTAGAATTAGCCTCATCAATGAGTGTTCATTTATTCATTGTGAGTTTGTAGGGGATTTTGACTTTCAGTTTTTCTCTTCATAGGTAAATGTAACTCGTGAAGACTCACCAAGTGAAGACCCAATCTTTCTTAGAACTTTAGGAAAAGGAGACTGGTTTGGAGAGAAAGCCTTGCAGGGGTAAGTAGATCATCACGCCACAATCCTTTCTCCTCCATTCTCCTCTCGGGATCTTGGGCACGCACGCACACGCACCCGGCATGAGTTTTAAGCCACCGGGTCTGGGGCACGAACCAGGTCCGGGACGCAGTTGACTACGTGGGAGTCCAGTGACATAGCCATTACTCTAACTGCTGGTTCCCGAAAATATATTATTTCTAGAAAGCAACTTGAAAGTTTATCAAACTATTTGGAGGTATGATTTGCAGGGAATTTGTGATATTTCTTGGCCCAATAATGTAATTTAAATTTTCTTAATATTTGAAAGGTGATGTTTTAGAATTTTTTGATAGCTTCTTTCATGAGCTAGAGGGAGACAAAGAAAAAGAGAGAAGCACCTTCAATAGAGTCTCACACCATGGTCCTCCCCCGCCCAGTTTTCCCAGCCAGTCAGGAACATGGACACACACACGTGCATCTGGTGTGCACAGGTGAACCCCAGGAATCAAACCCAGGTCTTCCACATGGCTTCCGGCATTGCCAAGCATTGTGCTACCGATATGGGCTGAACCATAAACTTTTTCTCTCTATAAAAATTAGTAACAATAAGTAGAATTAGCCTCATCAATGAGTGTTCATTTATTCATTGTGAGTTTGTAGGGGATTTTGACTTTCAGTTTTTCTCTTCATAGGTAAATGTAACTCGTGAAGACTCACCAAGTGAAGACCCAATCTTTCTTAGAACTTTAGGAAAAGGAGACTGGTTTGGAGAGAAAGCCTTGCAGGGGTAAGTAGATCATGTGCTACAGTTTTTGTCTGAGTACTACATAAATTCCATATTCGATTTTGAGCTCCTAGCAAAATAGGCTCTTCATTTAGTGTCTACCTTAATATCAGGTGTAGACAGACCATTGATGATCATTTTTTAATAATTTTTTTATTTATTAATTTTAATGATTATACATTTAATCGCTGTACATCATTTAGATTATAAAGAGACTTTACCCAGTGTGACACACACCCCAGGATCATTTTTATTTATTTCCATGCAAACTCATAATCCATTTCTATAGGCTGTGGGACTGATCAGTTAGATTCTAGTGAGTCACTCTTGTTTTAATAGGAAATATTTCTAGCTTTGTGTTTTATAATGCAATCTCTAACAATTTCAAAGGAGGGAGAACTTTCTGCTAAACTGATTTCATAGAACAATTTTATTCATAATCACAGGGAGATGATTGGTTGAAATTTCTGAAATCCCTAAACCTGATTAACAAAAAAAAAGAATCAGAAGACAGTGAAGCCTTTCCAGAGTTCACCTCTGGGTGGTGGGTGTCATTGCTGTTACTGTGGGAGCCACGAAGGGGGAGGTGGGAGCAGAAGGTAATTCACGTTTGGATTCACTGTGGGTGGTCTCTGATGGTCAGACTCGTGGAGATACAGCGGCATATGGGAGTTTTTCCCCATATGATGAAAGAAAAACTGAGTTGACTTTTTACTGGAGGCATGACAAATGTGTTTGGTTATTCTACTCTTGTTTTCTAATAAGCAATACATTTGAATTATTTGTAAAGATAGATGGGACTTTTCAAAGTTCAGTGTTTAATGTCTATGTTGGGGCTTCCAAAAGTGTGTGCAAAATGGAATTAAAGTACTCTCTTGCTTTGGTACAAAAACTTTGAGACCTGTGTGAAATTTTTCTTAATATGTATTTTTCCATGAACCTTTTTTGAAAACCCCTCATTTTCAAACCCTACCTGAATAAGATATAACCAATAAATATTTATTTTTGTATCAAGTTCAAATGAAAGAGTATCTCATAGAGTAGAGCAGCAATAGGATAGTAACTCACTCTTTTATTTATTTTAAGAGAGATTTTTGCTGTAGGGCACGTGCAATCACCAGAGAGACAGAGAGACAGAAAGTGAGAAATCCCCCCCCCCCCAGGTGGGATGGCCACACCACAATCTCTTCTCCTCCAGTCTCCTCTTGAAATTTTGGGCATGTATGACACATACACCCAGCGTGAGTTTTAAGCACCAAGTCTGGGTCTTAAACTGTATTTGACTACTTTGGGGTCCAGCGATGTAACCATACTCCATCTGCTGGTACCAACTCACTCTTAAGATGTGGAACAATTTCATTTGCATTTCAAATTGTGACTTTGTTAAAAAGAAATATTACAAGAATTTTGCTTAAAAATGCTGTGAATATGGGAACCAGCAGTTAGTGTAATGGCTATGTCGCTGGATTCCCATGTAGTCGACCGCGGTTCGTGTCCCGGACCCGGTGAATTAAAACTCACGCCAGGCACGTGTGCGTGCGTGCCCAAGATCCCGAGAGGAGAATGGAGGAGAAGGGATTGCGGCGTGACCATCCTCCCTGGGGGGTGATTTCTCGCTTTCTGTCTCTATGTCTCTCTCTGTCTGTCTGGCGAGCGCACGCGCCCTACAGTGAAAATCTCTCCAAAAAAAAAAAAATGCTGTGAATAGATAGGGAGTTTTTCTTTTCAAACCACAATCAGATGGCAGGTTTTATTATTTTTTTTTCTTACTATTTCACAGCTACAGAAATGAAACAAAAATAACGATAACCTCAAGAGATTTTTTTTTAAGAAAGAGAAATATTTTTGTCATAGGGCATGTGTGCTCGTTGGAGAGACAGAGAGGTATAAAGCAAGGGGGGAATGACCATGCTGCAATCCCTTCTCCTTCATTCTCCTCTTGGGATCTTGGGCACGCATGCACACATGCCTGGCATGAGTTTAAACTGCCAGGTCCAGGACTAGAACCACTGTCAACTATGTGAGAGTCTGACAATGTAACCATTATGCCATTTGCTGGTCCCTCAAGAGGTTTTCTTACTCAGGTCACAATACCTGATGAAAATTCAAAACTGAATGTAGTCAACTTTCTTCCTTTCTTTTACTGAATTCATTTTGATCTTTATATGATCAATATGTACTTGCCATAAGATTTTTCTAGTGTCAAAGAGATAGCATTTTTGTCTAGGTACACAAAAAATGCAATACACAGGAATTTCCTAGCATAAACTGCATGAATGTAACATTTGTACCTTAATCTGTCTGTCCTTTGAGTTTTTTATTTGTAGACAGCAGAGTAGAGTGATACCGCCTGATTTCAACAGCCTAAGAGTAAATGGAAAACAATGTCATTTCCAGCAGAGTCCCAAACCAGAGACATTTGAAGTAATTTCAGATTTAGGTTGCAAGTAGGATAACAGAAAATAAGATACAATGGAGAATCAATAGATTTTTTTTTTTTTTTTACAGAGTCTCACTATTATCATTATTCCCTGCTTTGGCCCCTCAAATAGCTAGGACTAAAGTCATACCCACCGTGATCTGCTTTTACGGTGGGCTGAATCAAACCTGAACTTCCTGTGTAGCCTCAGCCTGTGTGTGGCGGCACCAACGAGCATATACTGCTACACCTAGACCTCAGCAGATTTTCTTTTGTAGATTATTGCAACTCAGTTTTGGTGCCAATCAAAGAAAATTGTCATGGTGAAAATACCCTCCTAGAATTTGTTCTAGGAAGTGATGCTGGGAATATGGTTTATGGAAAAGGTGCCAAATTTGGCTCTGACATCAAAATTTAAATTGATGGTACTCTATCTAGATTAAATCTTTTCTAGCACGTGATTATTCTTGTGAACTGTCTGGTGCCAAGATTTTATTTTGTACGTATTTAGTCCTTTTTATCGATCATCTCCTGCAGACTATAAATTGGCCAACCCACTTCCTTATCCGTATCCAACCCCCAACAGTACCCTTTACATCGACCCACCTGTTACTCCCCTCATCTCTTTTTTCTTTCCTTTTTACTCTCACTTTCTTACTACTGAATCTGGCTTTATCACTGTATTTTAAGTGCCTTCTTAAATGTCACCAAAGATTTCCAACTCACCTTATAATATGGTCTTTCTTTTCTTCATTTGACTTCACTTCTCAGCCATGGTTTTACAGTGTGGACTACATCTTCATCTTTAAAATCTTCATCCTTCAGGATTCTTTAAATTATTGGTGTTCTTCATACTTTCTTTTTCCATTTTCTAAAAGTCACCAATATTGGTTCTCAGCTCTAATATGTACATGTTGGTAAGCTTCTCCCTGTCTATGACTGCATATTACTTTAATGAAAAGAAGACTCAAATATTTATATTTTGATTTGAGTTCAGCTTCTTGCACTTATCAGATTCAACACACATTTATTGAATGAATGAATGAATGAATGAATGAATGAAAGAATGAATGAGCTTCTTTAATGAACTTCTTTTCTGCCCTTGATCACCTTCAATATTTGAGTTTGTTTAATTGTGCTTGAGGGGTTGTGAGCTCACTTGACTATGGGGTGGGGAAGTGGAGCAAGTCAGTAATGTATTGGGTCACCAGAAAAGTCATGATGCTTTTTTTTTTTTAAGAGAGACTTTTGCTATGGGGCACATGCATTCACCAGAGAGAGAGAGACAAAGAGACAGAAAGTGAAAAATCACTCCCCCCCCCCAGGGGGATGGCCACACTGCAATCCCTTCTCCTCTCAGGATCTTGGGCACTAATTCACACGTGCCTAGCATGAGTTTCAAGACATCAGATTTGGGACTTGAACCACAGTCAACTATGTGGGAGTCCAGCAATGTAATTATTATGCCATCTGCTGGACCCATGATGCATTTCTGCATAGAAAAGTACACCATGACTTTCATAACAATCAATAAATAAGTAAAATAAGATATATAAAGCAGGAGGCAAACTGGAAGGCCTTGTATAATGACAACGGCAATTACTAAACTGCTACTTATGAGTACTTTACAAGAATGTGACCTCATCTCATCTTTTTTAAGAAAAGCAGGAAAAAGTATATTTTAAAACTAGCAGGTGGCCTGGTAGTTGAGGTGCTAGACTCTCACATGGCTGGACATGGTTTAAGTCCTGGACCCAGTGACTTGAAAATCATACCAGGTGCATGTGCGTGCATGTCCAAAATCCCAGAAGGAAATTGGAAGAGAAAGGATTGTGGCATGGCCATCCCCACTGCAGAGTTATTTCTCACTTTTCACAGCATTTCAGAATGCAGCTTACTCACTAACAAAAGTTATATGCACTTGGAATTTTTTGTTTTACTTTCTTACAAATCATTAAAATATTGATAAATTTGTGATTGGGTAAAATGAATATGTCTTCAACTGTTCTTTATTTATATCTGAGAGTGCCTAATACAAGGACTGCTGAAGCACACAGTAGGTAATTAAATGACAAGCTGAGGTGTGAACTCAGTGCCCTGTCTCCAGATTTCAACCCCTGTGAGTTCTTTCTCCAGAAATAACAAGCTTCCCTTCCTTGTCAGATGGAGGCAGTACAGTCCTGACTCTAAACATCTTATAAACTGTATTATTGATATCCATTAACCAATACCATCTCATACTAGAAAATTTGGAATTTCTTATTCTTTCACTGTGGTTGGCATAAAGTAAATTTTGCAATATTTGACTTGAGCATCTTTATTTTCTCTTTTTCTTCTCTCTTTTTTTTTTTTTTTTTTTTCTGTAATACAAGTTTGTTAACACCAGGGAGAGGGCAAACTATTTTACTTTTTACAAAAGTCCTCTCTCTAAACAGAGTTATGTTTAAAAGAAATTACTTCAGGTTTAGTCCAATAATTTATTAGTTAAGCCTTCTGCATTTTGATTTAGTATTGCTTCAGTATCTCTGACTTGAAATCATATAGGACATACATAAACATTAGATGAGATCAAAATCTGAGCCGAACAGCCCCTATGCATCTTCAGTAATGGGAAATATATAAGATCAATTGAACCTGATGGAGATGGAATTGAACTACTCACCACCCCACCTTCCCTTAACATTTGAGTCTTCAGCTTACTTGTGATTAAAAATTCCAGTTCAGGGGGCCGGCAGGTGTCATGGTGGTTGAGGTGCTGGATTCATACATGGCCAACTGCAGTTCAAGTCCTGAACCTGGCAGCTTGCTTTCTCACTTTCTCTTTCTCTCTCTGGTCAAATTAAAGAAAATAATAATAAAAATAACAAATAAAATAAATAAATAATTATTAAATAAAAGAATTCCAGCTCAGAAGTCAGCCTGCCTTGCCACTCTAATGTTTACCAATGATGAGCTCCTATGAGGCTTTCTTTTTTCTTGAAGTGGAGATTATTATTGAACCTAATTGTGAGTTATGAGAATTAATCAAGGGGTATAAAGCCTTTGGGTGAGTACCTAGAATTTAGGTTAGTGCCACAAAATAATTAGTTGGTGCCATTACCACCAGTCACCTTCATCTTCATCAACATCATCACATCATCACCTTGTTTACAGAAACATCCTGCTACTTCCTGGCTAAGGTTAGAGCACTTGGTATGATTACATAGCATTAGGTTTTGAGCCAGCTACTACTGGTTACACAACTTTGAGTAAGCCAGTTAATCTCTCTGAATCTTTCCCCTTTCTGAAACTTTACCTAAGCCAACTGAGCTGGTTGATCTCCAAGTTCCCTTAGGTCATAGCCTCTGGGTCTTTGAGATTTGGCCTCCTTACAACTGTGACAGACCTCTGGATGACAAATGCAGCCCTGAGGCTCTGTATTAAGTGGCATTTAATACCATGCTGCTGTCAACAGAGCCCTTCTCTTCAAAAACTATTCCAGTTGTTGAATATTATTCCTGGAAGAATTGCAGCATTATTCATAATTGCTAAGTCATGGGATCAACCCAAGTGTCTGAGAACAGGTGAATGGATTGAAAAAATGTGGCACATATACTCTATGGAATACTACTCA
>NW_006160058.1:652129-668004 GCF_000334495.1 Tupaia belangeri chinensis
TTGTCTTTAGCGTCTTTTTTTGTTCTTTTTCTTCTCTTTTTTTTTTTTTTTTTTTCTGTAATACAAGTTTGTTAACACCAGGGAGAGGGCAAACTATTTTACTTTTTACAAAAGTCCTCTCTCTAAACAGAGTTATGTTTAAAAGAAATTACTTCAGGTTTAGTCCAATAATTTATTAGTTAAGCCTTCTGCATTTTGATTTAGTATTGCTTCAGTATCTCTGACTTGAAATCATATAGGACATACATAAACATTAGATGAGATCAAAATCTGAGCCGAACAGCCCCTATGCATCTTCAGTAATGGGAAATATATAAGATCAATTGAACCTGATGGAGATGGAATTGAACTACTCACCACCCCACCTTCCCTTAACATTTGGGTCTTCAGCTTACTTGTGATTAAAAATTCCAGTTCAGGGGGCCGGCAGGTGTCATGGTGGGGGCTGGGTTGGATTCATACATGGCCAACTGCAGTTCAAGTCCTGAACCTGGCAGCTTGCTTTCTCACTTTCTCTTTCTCTCTCTGGTCAAATTAAAGAAAATAATAATAAAAATAACAAATAAAATAAATAAATAATTATTAAATAAAAGAATTCCAGCTCAGAAGTCACCCTGCCTTGCCACTCTAATGTTTACCAATGATGAGCTCCTATGAGGCTTTCTTTTTTCTTGAAGTGGAGATTATTATTGAACCTAATTGTGAGTTATGAGAATTAATCAAGGGGTATAAAGCCTTTGGGTGAGTACCTAGAATTTAGGTTAGTGCCACAAAATAATTAGTTGGTGCCATTACCACCAGTCACCTTCATCTTCATCAACATCATCACATCATCACCTTGTTTACAGAAACATCCTGCTACTTCCTGGCTAAGGTTAGAGCACTTGGTATGATTACATAGCATTAGGTTTTGAGCCAGCTACTACTGGTTACACAACTTTGAGTAAGCCAGTTAATCTCTCTGAATCTTTCCCCTTTCTGAAACTTTACCTAAGCCAACTGAGCTGGTTGATCTCCAAGTTCCCTTAGGTCATAGCCTCTGGGTCTTTGAGATTTGGCCTCCTTACAACTGTGACAGACCTCTGGATGACAAATGCAGCCCTGAGGCTCTGTATTAAGTGGCATTTAATACCATGCTGCTGTCAACAGAGCCCTTCTCTTCAAAAACTATTCCAGTTGTTGAATATTATTCCTGGAAGAATTGCAGCATTATTCATAATTGCTAAGTCATGGGATCAACCCAAGTGTCTGAGAACAGGTGAATGGATTGAAAAAATGTGGCACATATACTCTATGGAATACTACTCAGTCATTAAAAAAAAAAAAAAAACCTTGACATTTGATACAAACTGGACAAATATGGAAGATTTAATGCAAAGCAAGCCAGACTATGAGAGGAGGCATTGTATATCCCTACTCAATATATATTGAATGTCTGCACTCCATGGCAGACATGGGAATGGAAGGTAAAATAGCAGGGAGGGCAACTGTAGATACTAGAGACAGTATAAGAGAAGGTGAATAATATGGGGTGGGAGAAAGGGGATCAGAGAAAGAAAAAAAGATTAGCAGACATAAAAATGAAAAGTTATCTATTGATAATAATGTGTGGTAATATCTTTGACTTGACTTATATGCTCAGTATGCATGCTGGGAAAACACCATTTCATATGCTGTGAAGATGTACAGTAATTAAATATAATAAAGTAAATTTATTTAAAAAAAGAATTATGATTAAATAATCTATGTAAAATGTGACACAATGATCAGTGGGAATTGTTATTCCTGCCATCCTGGATTTATGACTGACATCCAGAGCCAGAAAGCTGTTAGTAATCAGGGCCAACTTTTTTTTTTGTAGCACTGTCAAAAAAGAACCAGAATTCCTTTATTAGTATCACCACTCCATCTGTAAGATGAGAGAAGTAGGGAAAATAGGGTTTGGTCTATTGAGGAGAATAATATTTTGCAAAAGTAGCTATTCTCTCATTTCTCTGACCTGACCTTACTCTCCTATTTTACAGATAAACAGGAGATTAAAACAGAGTCTGCTAAGTGATATTATGGAAGATGCACAGGGAGTAATAGTCACATTACTCTTTCTATATTTCTATCTCCAAACTTTTTCCTGATGTCTAGACCCAGTTTTTTTTTATGGAACATGTCATTAGCCATCACTCAAGTGACACTCAGACAAAACCACATTCATTTTATCTTTACCCCTAACTAAAATATATTCCTTTTCAAGTGATCACTGTTACCATAAGTGTAAAACAAGAAATTTGGAGATTATCCTTGACTCTGTCTCCTTATAATGATACTAGTCATTGGATTTAGAGACCACCCTAATTCAGTATGGTAGCATCTTAACTTGATTATATCTGCGAAGACCCTATTTCCAAAAATTGTTATGTTCACAGGTTTGAAAATGAGAATTTAAATATATCTTTTGTGGGGACACAGTTGAACCCTTCACACTAAAACAATTCAAGCCATGCCACTTTCCTTCTTACAGGCTGGCTATGGCTCTCCCTATGGCACCATCTAGTCCCATATTCCTACTGCAGTCTCATTGCTCACATTTTTGTGTTACCATCTGTGCTCTAGTAATACTGGGATCTATTATGTCACCATCATCCCCATGATTTATTTTGCAATAATATTTTGTGATTAAATATTATCCTACCTTAGATGGGTAACTAAACTTACAATAAGCTTCAAGTGTATGTTACACCAAGGAAGCCCAGAACAGCACAGAACCCAAATGCATAGCACAAAGAAGCTGACCTGCTGCTCTGTAGTTGTATAGACTCATGTTATGGAATATTAAATTTTTCCCTCATATATATTGTTTATTATTATTATTTTTAACTTTTTGGAGAACACATGTGCTCACGAGAGAGAAAGAGAGAGAGAGAGAGAGAGAGAGAGAGGAGGACAACATCCTTCAGAGGGCATGATCATGTTGCAACCCCCTTCTCCTCCATTTCTCCCTCCTTTCAGAACTTGGGTAAGCATGTACACACATTGAGTGTGCTTCTCAAGTCATTGGAAATGGGACTCAAACCACATGGTCAGTGATGTGGGATCCTGCTTCCTTTACCAGGCCATGGGGCTGATCCACGTTCATATATCGTATATAAAGATGCCTAGGTTACATCAGCAGCTTGGGCTTTGGGAAGAAGGAACACATCAGGAGATTAATGGATAGCATATACAGGTTTCAAAGAAATCCAGTTGCATACCAAATATAACTATGCACATATGTATACATAGAAAACTATTTTCCACTTTATATCCATCCAAAATTATTGATATTGGTACTGAAATACCTTAGAGTTAAAATAACTTACAAAATAATGAAGAAAATTTAATGAAAAAATATGAACATTATCTCTAGACTTCCCTGAAGAACACCTTCACCCAAAATATAAAGTTGGTTGCACAAACAATTTATATTGTTTGAATTTACTCAATAATCTTGTTAAAATTTTAGTGTATACCATAGACTTAGGTCTATCCTAATACTTGCTTTTGCTCACTGAAACAGACAAATCATCATTAACTGAACAGTAACCCCTAGTGCATTATTTTTTAGTAAGTTAGGAAAATACTTGTTTGGAAAAATTGGATTAAGTGCAAAGAGATTTAAGAAGAGAGTCTTCTTTTAGTGGAAGGCTATGGACCTGACTACATGAATGATTACTTATATTAAAAGTATAAGTATTTTATAGAAGGTTGGGAGAAACATCAGGATATCTTAGTAATTTTCCACAAAACAGTTTCTTTATCCTGCTGCCTTAAATATAAGGTCATTTTCAATGATGGAAATTGAACCACTTACAAAAACAATTCAGTTCTTCATTGTAATTCTCCAACATGTCATTCAGTAAAATAATCCCCTTCAGGTGCCAGAAGATAAGAAAAAACAATGTAAATTTGAAAATCTCTTCAAAAACAGATACAAAAATATTTCATCTAAAGCTAATTTCCTTGTTAATGAACTCAGCTAGTGTTTTGTGTCTCTATCATTCTTATTCCTTCCAAGTCTAAATGATTGCTTCTTAATTTTTCTTTTAGTAAAGAAGTGTAGAAGAAAAGTGACTTGTTATAAATCATGCTGTAGACAGGCAACATAGATTTTAATTGGCTAGATTCATTGTCATTACACTAATCACTTGTGATGCATATAAAAAATGTTTTAAAGCCTTCTGAACTCTTGCCAAAAAAAAAAATCTTTGAATATAATATTATTCATGTATTCTGATCAAGACAGTATCTTTCTAAAACGAGCATTTTAGGCTGTATTTGGTTGTCATTCCTCATTCTTTCAATAAAATAAAAGTGGGAGATATTTGAGAAAAATATGGTAAGTGATAATTATCTTACCCCACCTTTTAGGCATTTAGTAAAAGAGCAAGATTCTTTTATAACTTTTAAAGTCCAACAACTCTCCCAGGGACATTTTTAAAAATGTCAATAAGTAATCTTACAGGTATCTATGATTTAATTATGCAATGAAGAATTAGAAATTTAAATTAAAAATACCGTTTACCATAACATCAAAGCCTGTGAGGTAGTTAGAGATAAATTTGATGGAGATGTTCTAAGATTGTATGCTGAAAACTACAAAGCAATTTCAAGAGATGTATTGTGTTTATGTATCATAAGACTCAGCAATATTCTTCCAGAATGATCTATATATTCAGTGAAACTACAATAAAAATCTCAGCAAGCCTTGTTGTAAAAACTGACAAGGTGAATTTAAAATTCATATGGAACTGTAAAGAAATTAGGATAACCAAAACAATTTAGAAAAAAACAAAGTTGGAAAACTAACCCTGTCAACATCAAGATTTATTTTAAAGCTACAGTAACCAAGACAGTATGTAATTGATGTCAAGATAGACAAATATTGGTGGAACAGAACAGAGTGCAGAACTCAACCACTCATATTGCTGCCTTAATCAAATTAGTCAGGTTTTCCATAACAAAAATACTATGACCAGATGACTTAATCAACAAAATATCATTTTCCTATAGTTTTGGAGGCTAGAATTCTGAGGTCAGGGCACAACATGTCAGGTTCTGTTGATTGCCGGGGTCCAGCCTCTGTGGGAATGGGTTGACTCATCAGAGGCGGCACAGGCGAACAGAATTAGGCTAAAACCTCAATACTTTTTAGCATGTTTTTAGCCGGCTACAGTCAGAGCAAAACTCTGGACCGCAGCCCAGGGGCTATTAAAACATGTGTATTTATTGAGGGATGTTTAGGAAGTAAAGGGGAGTGAGGGGTAGTAAAAATTCTACTCTAAGAAACAGGGTATACAAAGCATGGAAACAAGAATTATAAAACATGCTGTTTGTCTTGTCAGATTAGGTAAAAATCAATCACAGTTCTCAGGATGAGGAAGTCCATTTGTCTGTTGTATTTTCTTCTTAGATCTTGATTACTGGGAAGGGTCATCAGAAGAGGGGGTTGCAGGAAGTTTGGTAACTTCAGTCCCAGGTCAGCTTGGTAACTTCAGTCCCGGGCCAGGGTGGCAACATTGCTGGTTACAAAGGCCTAGATAGAAATCTTGTCTTGTTAAGTAAAGACACAGTTAATATATGGACTATCTATACATTACAACAACAAAGGGTAAGTCTATTATCTATATGGGAAAGGAAGATGATCTTGTAGCTCAGGAGGCAACACAGGATGTTTTATTAGCAGTTTTTTATAGTCAACAGCACATAGATGAGAAACTCTTTGTAGTTGAAAACTACCTGTTGCTTTAGATAAGAGCTCCCAGCTAAGATAATCTTTCCCTGGAGCCTTCAGGTTCGTTCATCCTGTGTTGTCGCCAGTCATGCTTTTCCTTTCTTAAAAAACCCATGGGTTTCTGTTTTATTTGCTGAGTCTGACAATTAGTGAGTTCTTTTCTTTTATCTCTGGGTGAATGTGCTGACTTTGCCTAGCACCAGCTAACTTTGGCCTGTAGCTTTAACAAGGGGTATTTACATAAAACTAGCCTTAAACTAACTTAATTGCATATGTTACTAATGCTAATTTGGCTTATACTAACTTAATCTTAACATATGTTAATTTTGGCTAAGACAGACAGGTGGGAGAGTCTCAAACTTCCAGCTTTTTAGGAAACCACAGTCCTACAAGTTCACTAATTGACTTTATTGTAATGGTTGGGGGTGATATTTTACCCTTGCAGGGTACTGTAATAACAGTAAAACTCACAGCAGAGAAATTAACTACAGGCCAGTAAAACGACACAAGGAGGATTAGTAAACTGCCGGCCTTGTCTCACGGTTTCTTCCCAGCACAGGCCTTGCCTTTAGACATGGGAGACAGCTTCTTTACCAGCTTGTATTTTCTGCATGGCCCCGTCATCTCCCCCTTTTTTGTTTTGTAATTTATAGAAGTGAATCTCTGCCTCAAACGATGTAATTGCAGTTCTTATACGTCTAGCAAGGATAGTTTATAAAGTTTTAACAATAGGGAAATATAGGTTCCATTTAGTGTTGGATTAAGGGTAAGTTTAATGCAGTTCTGCAATTGTTTGTTTGATGTAGGCATCTTCATGGAGTTTTGGGAAAGCTGCTCCAGCAAACAGAGATAATTATCAGCAGATGCGGTGCAGCAGCCATCTTGTGATTACCAAGCACGATACTGAGGAAAGAAAATCTCAAGTATAGATATTAGGTCTTATGGATTTCAATAAAGAATGGAACTTATATAATTTTATATGGGTCTAAAGCTTAATTCAAGGAATCCTAATATATCTTAAAGGGGTAAAACTACTGCTTACTAAGTAAGGGCGCGGACAGCTTTTTAAACTGGAGGTAAAGTGACTAACAAGTTAATGAAGAACTTTAAGGTGAGCTTGTGGCATACTTAAAACATTCTGTTGTACCTGTGACACCACTGCTATGTATTTTGTTAGAACATTAGCCATAGTGGGGCGGGAGAGCCCTGGGCCTGTTTTGGCCTAAAAGATTATTCTTAAGCTTATGTTAAATGTATCTTGAAGTGCCTTCCAAAGGTCAAGAAGATTTCTGCCTAGATGTGACTTCAGCACACCCTCCATCTGGAGTAAAGCATTGTAATTAACAGTAGGTGGTCAGAGCAAAGGGGAACGGTTGGGGTACTTCCTGGAAAATTTTATCATATACTCAGGATGTATAAGAGAGCTATGTAATTCTTTTATAGTAGTATAGTAGGGAGTCAGAGGGGGGTTGCTTCCCAGCAAGGCTACCACAGTTTCCGGAGCAAATAGCAAGTGGCCCTGCTGACATGCTAATTAGGCCTAAATTTTATTCCTAGGTCGGGGTGGGGTGGGGGACACACAGCAGTGGCCTTGTCAACATGCTGACCCGACCTAAGTGATACTTAAAAGGTCAAAAGCTCAAAATAGATCCTGGGGCACTACCGGGTCGGACTCCTCCAGTTGATGAGGTTCCTCTTCTCAGCTACAGATACCCTTTTTGCTTTGTGTTCACATGGTCTTTCCTCAGAACATGCATGAGGTATCTCTTTGCGTATTGGCACTAATCCTATCACAAGGGCCCCACTCTAATAACTTCGTCTAGACATAACCATCTCCCAAAGGCTTTATTTTTAAATACTATATATATATGGGTGTCAACATATGAATTTAAGGGGGTACAATTACATCTATAACATTTGCCAATTGTATATCTAAATCTAAAACAGAAACTATAAATCTTTGGGAAAAACAGGAAATAAATTTAGTAAACTTTAGTTATGATTTTTTTTTAGATATCATACCAAAACATGATTTATAAAAGGGAAAATAAAGAAGATAAATTAGATTTCCATTCTTTTTCAAAGACATTACAGTATTAAGAGTAGGCAAAGACAACCCACAGATTGGGAGAAAAATTTTAGAATATAATGAGAAAAGCAAATCTATTTTAAAAAATGGGTTGAACAGGTATTTTACCATTAAAAAAACTGATATCAAATAAATATGTGAAA
Organism: Tupaia belangeri chinensis; assembly: GCF_000334495.1. Taxonomy (NCBI): domain Eukaryota; kingdom Metazoa; phylum Chordata; class Mammalia; order Scandentia; family Tupaiidae; genus Tupaia; species Tupaia belangeri. The sequence continues at coordinate 660,126 of NW_006160058.1, forward strand.
ATTTGCTCAAAACAATTAGTCCTAAGGGGAATTAAAAATTAAAACCACAATGAAATACCAATATGCAGGTGTTCTAATCTAAAATGTAAAAAGATTGACCATACAAACAAATAGATAGGTGTGGAACAACTGGAACTTTCCTATCCTCTTGGGGGATTTATAAAATAGTATAACCACTATGAAAACAGTTTGGAAATTTCCTTTTTAAAAATTTTAATTTTAATTGACATATAATAGTTATACATATTTATGGGACACAGTGTGATTTTTTTAATCCATGAAAACATTCTGTAATGATCAAATCAAGGCAATAAATATATCCAGCATCTCAAACATTTATCACCTCTTTATATGGTAAACATTTGGAATCCTATATTTTGCCAGTTTATTTGTTTTATTTTATTTGTTGTTTGAATTTGCTAGCAGATGCTTGTCCTTTCTGGAGGAGAAGAAAGAAAGAAGGAAAGTTAGAGAAAGCACTCCTTGTGGGAAGGGATGGTTATGCTTCAATTCCTTCTCCATTTCTCCCTCCTTTTGGGAATTTGGGCATACATGCACCACATGTTTTTCTAATCACAGAATCTGGTACTATAACTGTGCAGTGAGCTCTGTTGGATCCAGTGCTTTAACCACCATACCATAGGTTGACCCTGACAGTTTCTTAACACTTAAAATATATTACCTCCCAGGCCACTCCCTGGCTTGATGATTGTAGAAGCTGAATCCACATGGTTGTCTGTGTAGTTCATGTCCTGGACCTAGAAGCTTGAAAAACATATCAGTGGGGCCGGCAGGTGGTATACTAGTTAAAGGTGCTGGATTCCCACATGGTCGACCACGGTTCAATTCCTGGACCCGGTGGCTTCCTTTCTCACTTTCCCTCTCTTTCTTTCTCTGTCTCTGATCAAACTAGAAAATAATAATAATAAATAAAGTTAAATAAAGTAATTCTTAAAAATATATACCAGGATAGTTGTGTGTGTGCCCAAAAATCTTGAAAGGAGGGAGAAATGGAAGAAAAGAGATTTCTGCATGATAGGGGTGCTTTTTTACTTTCCTTCTTTCTCCGTGTGTCTCTCTCCAGAAAGGACACATGCCATCTGGCAAATTTATTAATTTAAAAAGAGAAAGAAAGAAAACACACACAAAAAAGGGAAACATATTATCTACCATTTGACCCCATCATTTTATTTTTAGGCACTTATATGAAATAGGAATGCTTATTCCATACAAGTAGAACTTACACACAAGTGTTCTTAGCAGTGCTACACTTAATTTGGAGCAAATTAAATATGAAACAACTGAAATGTGCATCTGCAAATGAATGGATAAACAAACTATCACATAACCATACAATGAAGTAGTACTCAGCAATAAGAAGAATGAAGTATTGATACACTCCAACATGGATGATTATCAAAAATAATGATGAGGAATTTAAAAAGCCAGATTTTTAAAAATACATACATTATGATTCCATTTATAAGAAATCTAGAAAATACTAACTTATCTATTATGTTGTCAGGAAAGTTATGTCCTGTTTTTCTATGTGAAAATGCAGAAAGCAGAGGAGTTATTACCTGAGGTTGGGGGATGGTAGGAGGTAGACTATAAAAGGGTTCCAGGAAAACTTTAGAGTTGATAGATATGTTGTACTAATTTTGGTGATAGGATCAAGAGTGTCTACAAATGTAAAAAAGTTGTCTAGTTTAAACGTGTAATTCCTTTTATGTCAATAATACCTCAGAAAAGCTATTAAAATTTTTGAAATACTAGATAATCTTTAAAACTACCAGTTCTTGGGCAAAGAGGTGGTGTGGTGGTTAAGAAGCTAGACTCTCACACAACTGACTTTGGTTCAAGTCCTGGACCTGGTGGCTTGGCTTTCTCCTTTTCTTTCTCTCTCTCTCTGTCTCTGTCTCTCTCTGATGAGTGAACATGCCTTATAATAAATTTAAAAAATAACAATTATGGTAATAAAATTAAATAAAAAATTAAAAATAAATAAAAAATAAAAGAACTACCAATTCTCCTATTGACCATCATCACTTTCAAGGTTGTTCACATAGGACCCTCAGATATCTCAATGTTCCTATTACTGGAGGATCTTAAAGATCATATTTTTGCAACTTGCTTTACCCCAATCATTAATAACAGAATGTATTGGGGTCATTTTTATAAATGGAAATAGATGGCCATCAGTGCAATAAACCTATTGGCAGTAGTTAATATCCTTCAGTCTTCTACAAAGGCATGGGCTGATGAACAAGTCAAATAAGAGTATGGAATGCACTCAAGCAAGAACAAGGTAAAAGTCCTGTCTTTGAGAGTCCAGTGTTGGGCTGTGATTAGTATTTGTTAGATTGGATACTGTGATTCCCAGCCTGTAAGATAGACAAAGATCAGATAGCTTTTGCTATCAAAGGGGTAGATTTTCAAGACTGGGTAAATAAGCAACAAGTAGTAGATTGGAAGACTGAAACACTACATTAGGCTCAAGACTTCGAAGCTGAAACAGTGCAAACTTATTTGGGAGGGTTGTATTGTTCACAGCGTTCATGGTCCTGAACACAAGCAACCCAGGAGTTAGAAGTAAAGGTTTTCAAACAGTGATGGAATTGACAGTATCAAGGTGGATAAGAGTCCGTGGTAATAAAATGAGCTAATATTTCCTAGATGGTCATCATTCTCATACTACTATTGTGACTTTTGACATATCTTGCCTTTTCCTTCTCCAAAAATAAGTTGGTTTTTCCAGACTAATAAGAATATACCCTAGTTAGGCTTTCCCTGGAAAGAAAAATATTATTGAAAATACAGCTTTTGTTTAGGTAGACTAGTTTTAGTACACAGTGAAAAAATAAAACAGCACTTATATCATACATAAGGGGTTTATAATTTGTTTAGAATCAGCACTAGACTTCATATCCCACCTTAGAAAATTTAAGATAAACTATTTATTAAAGAATAGTTACGCCACATACCTATTACTATGTATTATCGCACAAGGATTTTAAATTTAAACAGTATACACTTTACTATGTGTTCATTCACCTTTTTTTTTTCCCCAGCAAGATTTTTTACTATAGGGCATGCGTGCTCCTCAGAAAGACAGACACAGACAGAGATAGTAAGAAATTATCCCCAAGGGGATGTGGCCACACTACAATCCTCTTCTTCTTTATTCTCCTCTTGGGACTTTGGGTACTCACGCACATACATCCAGTGTGAATTTCAAGCCACTAGATCTAGGACTCAAACCATGGTCAGCCACATAGGAGTCCAGCACCTTAACCACCATGCCACCGGGTAGCCCCTGTCTGTTCATCTTTTAAATTTAATTGTCAATTCTTGACAAAAATGTGTTGTTTCATGTTTGACACTGGGATATGTAAAGGTAAAGAAGACACACTTTTTGCCTTCTAAGGCATTGTGTTAAATACTCCTGTATGTGTTATACTGTTTAATTCTCATAAAACTCATATTAGCCCCATTCTACATGTGAGAAAACTGAAGCTCAGGAGGTTAGGTGACTTGCACAAGTTCAAATCTCATGCTACCCAGCAGAAAAATTAGGATTCAAACCCAGGTCTCTTTGATCCAATCATCTATTATCTTTGCAATTTACCATACTGCATCTACACACAACAATATCCAGACAGGACAGAATAGACAGCATGGGGAATTCTCAATGCATTTTAATTTCATTTTATTGCTATCACCCTTTCCTACCCAAATTTAACATATGTAGGTAAAAGCACATCGCTGCTTTTTCTATATTTCCTTTTGCTATTATTCTTTTGAGTTCTTGATATATTTCTCCTCTACCAGTCTTCTTGACGTAGATAATAAACAGTAAGCCTAAAAATACTTGTAGTTTCAACTTGGCCTTCTTCCTAGTTTTCCATTGCTAATTAAGCATAATTTTTAAATAAACGAAGCTATCACCTTCTTCTCACCCTTAATCTTTAGGCAGTTGTAGAACAGTTGCTAAAACTTCTACAACCCAAGTCCATGTGTATCAAGAACGTATCCCGTAAGGTATAATAGCTGTCCTTCTGTTTTCTAGAATTTTCTTGAGTGGCTGTGCTTAGTGGTGTCCTTAGCATCAGTCAACAACAGTTGCCTACTACCCAGATGGCTGACTGCCTTTCTCACTGTCTACTTAACAACATCTTTGCTGCAAACCTGCTTCCCATATGGGGAAACATGATGGTTTGAAAGGAACGTTTTCCACAAACATTCCCTAGAAGAATACACGTTTTCAACCACCCACCTCCATATGTACTTATTTCCCTTAGAAGTATGGGTTTGCTATGCTGGAGATAAAATTTGTTACTTTAAGGCTTTTGGATGGTATTACTAATCAAAAATATTCAAGAATTATAAACTATGTATCTGAAGTTAATTTTTACTTTAAAAATATATATTTTTAAAATTTGTGATAGACACTATGCCTGAGACAGAACAAGAGAAAGCACCCTTGACAGAGTCTCATCAGGCTATGATTGATCTACTTTCTGCAATCTTCCAACTTGTCAGAATTCTGAGCACACTTGCATGTACCCAGCATGTTTCAGGCTGACTGGGCTAAGGATTCAAACTGGTTAGTGTAGGCACTGCAGTTCATTACATGAACAACATTCATCATTTTAAAATAAGCAAATTTTAAAATTAACTTCAGGTCCAACCTGAATTAAGAATGTTTAAAATAATCATAAATTATTTTTAAATTAATAGGGGAAGCTAAATGGGAAGTTTGGTTTTTCTAGCTCTACCCCAGAATGGTAAGGATTTGAGATTATGGAAAATAACAGGTTTACCATATTTCCTACAGTAAACTATTGATATTTCATATCCTTCTAACTTCTGACACACCCTGCTCTGTACCTTATAGGAATGCTATGATCACATGCCATTATATGCACCTGAAAGGTACTGAGCATATAGCTTAGTACCTGAGATAGCTATCACATACCTGAGATTACTATTTATCACATGTATTTGTATTATATTTCATTTCTGATTTTTATTTCTGTTTTGAAAAAGTCTGGGTAAATTACCCTGTCACTAACCACATGATTTAATTTATTTTCCAGTTGCTAAGGCATAGTGAGTCATTAAGAATTGGAATATTACTCTTCTTATTTCTTCTAGCAATGTTAAATATCCTTAAAGTGCTATCAAGCACAATGGTTTTATTGAGGGTAGTAAGACCATATGCATTTGTGAGAAAGGGAAATACTTTTTAAGTGGTTGATGAGGTAGTTTGTATTTTTAACTATTCCTTTCAAGGTTCAGAGAGTGGGTCATGGCTCTTTGGCTCTTTGGGTCAATCATAAGAATAGATGGATATGTTTACACTCAAATAACATGGAAAAGCAGCCTCTAGTGGCATTTTTAAATTTAATTTTTATTTATTCTTTTTTTATTTTTGAGAGCTTTTTGCTATAGAGTGTGTGTGCTCAGCAGAAAGACAGAGACAGAGAGACAGAAAGCAAGAAATCACCCCCTGGGGGGATGGTCATGCCACAATCCCTTCTTCTCCATTCTCTTCTCAGGATCTTGGGCATGCACACATACATGCGCAGCATGAGTTTAAGCCAGCAGGTCCAGGACTAGAACTGTGGTCAAGTACATGGGAGTCCAGCGACGTAGCCATTACACCAACTGCTGGCCCCCTAATTTTTTATTGTATAGAGCAAAAAATATAGATTTTCTTTTATCCACAAAGAAATTTACATTCCTTTGTCTGTTAAATGTTTTTTCCCTTTGCCCCTCCCACCTACCCTGTACCACTCATTCCCCTCCCTTACAGTCTGTGGTATTAATACTTACTATCCTCTCTACTTTCATATCGTCAGATCTTCCAGTATCTGTCTGAGAGTGCATGTATTCAGCACATATTGAATGGGATCCAAAGTATTGATCCACATGAAATGAAACCATTGGGGAATATTGCTCAGTCTACTGGCATTGTTCTTTCTTTCTCCAATGCATTACTTTCTCTTTAAATGAATTCCTCTGTTAGAACACCTCCATTTCCCTAGTAATCTATGAAAGTTAAGGATGGTCTTCACAACCCCTTCTCTGTCCTAGCTCTCCCTCTTCCATATTTAAATATGAAATTTTACTGTCGTTTCACAGTATTTCTCACATTCATGCCTTTCTCCCTTTTATCACTTTTTCCACTGTGATTCCAATCTTTTCTTTCTTTCTTTCTTTGTTTTTTTTTTGTAGAGTGTTTTGCCTTAGGATGTGTGTGCTCTCCAGAGCAATAGAGAGACAGAGACAGAGAGATAGGGAGAGGAAAAGTGAGAAATCAACCCCCACAATCCCTTCTCCTCTACTCTCCTCTCAGGATCTTGGGCATGCACACACACACACATGCCCAGTGTGAGTTTCAAGCCACTGGGTCTGAGACTCAAACCACAGTTGGTCATGTGGGAGTCCAGGAATATAACTGCTACACCATCTGTTGGTCTCCCAGATCTTTTCTTTACCTGTACCTCATACTGTTACATTTATTTTCTCATTCATCATATCCCAGTAAATCAAACCACAATGCTAGATCTGGGCAAGTAGGACTTTTGCCCTGGGCTGAGCTATAGCTTCAGTGATCCAGAGGCCCTCTTCTGCTGCACCTCTTCTGAAAGGAATAGTCTTTGGAGTCAGGGAGATAAGTCTACATAGTGCTGTATTTACCCTTCTAGATTATCTTTCAAGATCTAAAATCCCTGATTTCTTATCCTTTCAGGGCCTGAGAGGGTGCTTTCTTGGATGGGTCTTACTTTTTTTTAAGAATTATTTTATTTATCTTTCTTTATTTATTTTAACTTGACCAGAGATGGACAGTCTGTGTGTGATGTGTGGGCATGCACATACATGTGTACGCATGTGTGCACAAGAGTTTCAAGCCGCCAGGTCCGGGACCTGAACCACAGTCAGCCATGTGGGAGTCCAGCACCCTTAACCACCAAGCTACCTGCCAGTCTCAACCAGCAAGCTACCTGCCAGTCCCCTTGGGGCTTTCTTAGTAAAAATTATTTGTATCCTAATGGCAAGCCCAGCTTTCTGGTTGTGGAGAAAAAAGTAAGAGAGCAGTTCTTGGATATGTGGGTCACTCATGGTTTGATAGAAAGCAGGAATAGTTTGATAGATTGTGGGTGGGGTAGGTTCAACTCTTACGATGTGTTCATGTTCTAGGTTAGGCTTGGAATTCTGAAGAACATGACAATTATACTTTGAATTTAATCTTTCATATTACTATGAAAGATTATTTTTAAGATAGCAGAATATGTTTATATTATTAGGCATATAGTGGTGGGAGGGTCTGTGTGCAGTCTTGCCTTAGGCCCTATCAATGCTAATACATGCCAGGGCTGGCTATACCCTGATATGCTCATATACAGAGAGTTATTTTGATGTCACAGCTTTCTCCAGAAGCATTTGGTTACATTTCAATGCCCTCACCACATGGACAGTGGATTTATTATTATGAACTTTAGGACCAATGATATGGCTTTCAACTCTTTTCTTTTAATTATTTGTTTGGCTTTATTGTCTAGTAATTCAAAATATAAACCTGAATCCTCCAGAAGTATGTACTACAGTGTGATTGATAGTTCATCTCCTTCTAACTTCCCACACACCCTATTGTGCACATACTGAGATAAACTATGATATGCACTGACTTGCATCATGCTTTTTTCTGCCTCTGCATGTATGAGTATAACATCCCTTTGCCTCTCTGCCATTTCATGCTGTATCCATCAACCATTTATAAGGTCCTGCTCATCCTTCTTTTTTTTCTCTCTCTCTTTTTTTTTTTTTTAGAGGTTTTTGCTAAGGGTGCATGTGCTCACCAGACAGACAGAGA
>NW_006160058.1:668059-678182 GCF_000334495.1 Tupaia belangeri chinensis
CTTCTCCTCCATTCTCCTCTCGGGATCTTGGGCACGCATGCACACATACCCATCATGAGTTTAAGCCACCGGGTCTAGGACTCGAACCGCGGTCGACTACGTGGGAGTCCAGTGACATAGCCATTACGCTAACTGCTGGTCCCGATCTTTCTTGATATAATTATTCATATTATTTTTTTCTATTTGTATCCAGCCCAAACTGACTCTTGTCCATTAGAGTCTGGATCATATACTGTCTTTGATTTCAATAATAAATATATAAATATATATATATATATATATACATGCTGTATCCTTCTAAAAGTTTCCTAAATATATATTAAATATTTTTTTTAATTTCTCAATATAAAAAAATTTAAGGATAGTCACAGGTTATTTTTTTTCTTCTCAAAAAATGCTAATTTGGGGGACCAGCAGTTAGCATAATGGCTATGTCACTGAACTCCCATGTAGCTGACCATGGTTCAAGTCCTAGACCTGGTGGCTTAAAGTCACGCTGGGTGTGTGTGTGCGTGCATGCCCAAGATCCCGAGAGGAGAATGGAGAAGATGGGATTGCGGTGTGACCATACCCCCAGGGGATGATTTCTCGCTTTCTGTCTCTCTGTCTCTCTCTGTTTGTCTGGCGAGCGCACATGCCCTATAGCAAAAACCTCTTCCCCCCAAAAAATGCTAATTTGGAAGTCCATAGACTGATGTTATGTAAATTGATAAAGTACATAAACTATTTGGGTAAGAGACTTAATTTGATTAAGAAGTATAAAATTGAGGAGCATAAAATCATAGCTTTACCACTGAGTTGATTTTTACCTGTTTTTATCTTAAATTTGCTCTTTGTTAATTATTTGCTGTATTATAAATAAATACTGGATTTTACTCTTTCCTATCTTTTCTTCTTTATTCTGAGTTGAAGTTTTTTTCAAATGAGTTAAATTTATTTAAAGCAGCCCACATTTTCAAGAACAGTCATAATGACTAATCTAGTGATCAAATCGATGCTGTATTGTGCTAGCCAGATTCCCCATTAGGACTGGTTCATTGCTTCATCTGTGCAGAATGTTGATTGCTAGGAGCTTCCACAGGTATGACTCTCTCTCCAGATGTTTGGTAAACATCTGAGGGTTTAAGGTTATACAACTCCTTCCTTGTATGTAATGGCTGATCATGTCCTTTCTCATCTCTTAGCTTTGGCAGAAGCTGTCCATTGTATAATACTTAGCCTTTTCATGTACCCGTTACTGTGCTTGTCAATGTTTAACAACCATCTCTCTATGGAGCTTGGTGGGGAGATGGGGGTTCCGGTGACTGCTGATTTCTGTGGTGTAAATACTCCCACCATGACCAAATTACCAATGTGATGGCTCCAAATATGAAGCTGGAAAAAGAGGTGCACTGCTGGCTGTGACAAATTGGGGTGAGGTAGCCCTAACTCAGCACTTGATTTACTTCTTCCCACGGATACCACCTATTTGAAGTTCACTTTGCCCTTTAACTCTCATTTCCTGGGGAGTGTTAATTGTCTTCTGCCCTTCGAAAGCATGCTATTTTCTTTCCTCTATTGAGACTTGAGCATTTTAAGACAATTATCATTTTTACGAAGTTGGTATATAGTTCCTGACACATAGTAGAAATACAATAATGCTTTTTTTTTTTGAGAGGTTTTTGCTATAGGGCACATGTGCTCGCCAGAAAGACAGAGAGAGACAGAGAGACAGAAAGCAAGAAATCATCCCCAGGGGGGGATTGCCACGCTGAAATCCCTACTTGGTTCTCCTTTCGGGATCTTGGGCATGCACGCACATGCGCCCGGCGTGAGTTTAAGCCGCCAGGTCCGGGACTCAAACGGCAGTTGACTATATGGGAGTCTAGTGACATAGCCATTATACCAACTGCTGGTCCCCATAATGCATTTTTTAAATCACCAATTTTAATAGGTTGACGTTATTTTCTTCTTTGAAAATTGTCAAATTTCAAAGTTAGATGTTTGATGATATTAAAGAAATTAATTCAGAGTGATAATGATATTGTAGTTATGTTAAAGAGAGCCCTGGTCTTTTAGAGATATATGCCTGCTATTTGTAGATGAAATACATGAAGCCTGAATTTGCTTCTTAATAAACCATTGAGGTGGTGAGTGGGGAATATGGATGCAAAGAGATTGAAGAGGAATTGATCGTTCGTGAAACTGGCTCACAGGTGCTCTGTCATTTCTGTTTCTCTCTAGTTCTATATATTTTTCCTTTTTTTTCATAATAAACTATAAGTAAATTCTTTCAGAGTTACTGAGTCTGAAATCATTTGCCATAATTTGAGCTTTTTTTTTTTTTGGAGAGATTTTCACTGTAGGGCGCGTGCGCTCGCCAGACAGACAGAGAGAGACATAGAGACAGAAAGCGAGAAATCACCCCCCAGGGGGGATGGTCACGCCGCAATCCCTTCTCCTCCATTCTCTTCTCAGGATCTTGGGCACGCACGCACACACGCCCGGCATGAGTTTCAAGCCACCGGGTCCGGGACACGAACCGCGGTCGACTACGTGGGAGTCCAGCGACATAGCCATTACGCTAACTGCTGGTTCCCCATAATTTGAGCTTTTGAGCTAGGTACTAGAATTATTCTTTGTACACTTTTACCATTAGAAAATGACATTGAGCTTGAGAGGACATTTCAGTAGATGATCTTCAGTTACCTGGTAACCACAGTGTAACTACTTTATGAATGTATTTACTTATCATCTCTAAATGCTCAGAAAATATGTTGTATAATCACACACTTAAAAAACACAGAGCCAAGGGAGTTGGATGGTGGCACAATGGTGGTGCTTGATGTTCTGTGAGGCTGTCCCACATGGGATGAGTAATTCTGGATTCACATTAGGAGATCCCCCTGACCATACAGGCCACACAAAGGCCCATGATTCAGGCCTGGTTGGGACTAGAGGGGATTCGCATGTTCAAGATCACACTGGGGGTGCTGTCTGTCTTTCTGTCTGTCTGTCTCTCTCTCTCTCTCACTTGTAGAAGAAATAAATAAACTAAAATACACACACAAAGAATCATGTGATCAGAAAACCTGGAACAGACCCAGATTATAATATTCTATAAAATTTTTTCTTGGTTTAAATAATGTTAGGGAAATTTTCTTTCAGATTTTTATGTTTAATTCCTTTGACTTAAAAATGATTAGACAGGAAATTGTTCATGTAACATTGCCACTTTGAATTATTTAACTAAATGATTCTCTGACAGACTCAAGAGCAAGATTTATGAGAGTCAAATTTGAAACAATATCTATTTTTACAGTGACTGCACATACCTACAGAGTGTTTTGCCTTATGAGTTCTAGAATGGATGTGAAGTTGCCTGGAAATTAAATGTAGATTTATTTTGTGCTAAACCTGAGTGAAAAGAATATGTTCCAGTCTAGCAATATCAGTAAATATTGCTACAAATATAAAGAAGCATAGCATGTCTACAGGGCCTGGAAGATTAGTGGGTACTAAAATGAAGATTGTTACTTATTCTCCTCTATCTGGGCTGAATTTTAAGTTAACCATTTTACATTTCAAATCCAAGTTTACATAAATATATAATAATAATCCACTTGATATCGATTGCCTATAAAGAACCACCCTGAAATTATGTAGTTAGAACTTTGTGTGAAACATTTCTATAAGGGAAATGGCTCATTTTAATATGAGTTCATAAAATAGCACAACTTTATGAGGAGTTCATTAGAAGATGATTAGTAGTCATTTCAAGTGCTTCATAGTCTCTGGTTTTTAAAAAGGAGCTATGAAGATTTTGTCCACTATAATATTTGAAAGAATACATTTATGTAGCATAATGAAAGTAAGATCTGCTCAACTAAGATGCTCTCAAGACAAATGAGATGAAAAGTTTTGCAGCTCCAATTTTCGTTTGCTCTACTTACTTGCAACCATAAAACCCGATTCTACTCAAAGACTCAAGGTGAAAATATTTACTGCTTTCAGATATATAGCTATGTTTTAAAAATATTTATTTTGGAATAATTTCAAATTAACAGAGACTTGCAGGATTAATACTGAAAACTTTCGTATACATTTACCCGATTTTGCCAGTTTTTGACATTTGGCTACATTTGTTTTATCTCTTCTTTCTTTAATATATTGATGTAAATATGTTTTCATAATATGCATTTATATCATCTTTTTATGCATTATTTGAGAGTAAATGGAATATATTATTCCCTTTTGTCTCCAATACCCACTGTGTATGTTTGTTTCAACAACAAGGATATTTTCTCATGTTATGACTGTGTAGTTACCAAATTTAAGAAATTCGACAGAGTTATAGTAGTTTATCTAATCCACAGCCCTTACTCTGACTTTGCAAGTTATCCCAATAATGTTCTAGCACTTTTTCTTCCAGATCAGGATCCAGTCCAGAGTCATGTATTGTATTCCAATGTCATGTCTTAGGTCTCCTTTAAATTGACACTATACTTCCTCTTTCTATTTTCTGCCTTGACACTTTCTTGTTTTGAGGACTGAGGACAAGTATTTTACTGTGTCACTCCATTTGGGATTGTCTGCTATTTCCTTATAACTAGTTCAGGTGCCCCTCCTATGTCTTTTTTTTAAAAAATTATTTATTCATTCATTTTATTTTTTAATTTGACCAGAAAGACACAGAGAGAGAGAGAGTGAGAGAGGGAAAGTGAGAAAGCAAGCCACCAGGTCTGAGACTTGAACCGTAGTCGGCCATGTGGGAGTCCAGCGTCCTTATTCACCACGCCACCTGCCAGCCCCCTCCTATGTCTTTTGGACATGCCCTTGTTACTGTTATTTCTCCTTATACACTTCCTTTATGATTCAATGATATGTCCCAGTCTCAATGTGCTCTAGCTTTGGAACAGACATTTCTTCAAGAGCTCTGATTCCTTTTTGTATAAAATGATCATTTAAAAACAAGATCTGTGGTATGCACTGCTGAGATACTGTGTTCCACAGGCTAGGAACACATGGGAGGATCAATTCAATTCCCTGTCCAACCTAAAGACCAGTGCAGTGGCATGCACCTGTAATTCCAGCGACTGTGAAAAGCTAAGGCAGGAGGATTGTGAGATTTTGTTTTAAAATGGTGGTGGTGGAATGGAGCCAGTAGGTGGCCTAGTGGTTAAGGCACTGGACTTTCACATGGTCAACTGTGGTTTGAGTCCAGCCCTGGTGGCTTGAAAATCACACCAGGCAGGTGTGTGTGCACGTGCCCAAGATCTCAGGAGGAGAATGGAAAAGAAGGGGTTACAGTGTGGCCATACCCCCTGTGATTTCTCACTTTCCCTCTCACTGTCTCTTGCCATCTCTATCCTTTCAAATGAGTGCATGAGCCCTATGGCAAAAAAGAAAAATAATAATAAAATAAAACAAAAATAAAAATAAAATTTTGAGCCCTATGGCAAAAAAGAAAAATAATAATGAAATAAAAATAAAAATAAAATTAAAAAAAAGGAGGTGGAAGTGGTGAAGGACAACCAAGATCTGTATACTAGGTGTGTTTATGGCTGTTTGGGTGTAATTATAATTAACTGGGCAAGGGTAGGAAGTTGTGTATGTGTGTATGTGTTCACAGTTTTTATATCTTCAATTCCATCCCATGCCCTTGGAGTTTCTCTTTAAACCCTCCTTCCATATTTGTATTTCCCTTTTCCCTGACTCCTAACATGAAAACATTTACTCATTTTCTCAATCCTATAATGTATTTTTCCTATATGTCAAATAGTTTCAAAATTGTGATGTGTATAGCAGTTCAAAAATCTGGTAAGGGGCCACTATATGGCATAGAGGTGATGTCGCTGGACTACTACATGGCTGACCATGGTTTGAGTCTCGGACCCAGTATCTTGAAACTCACATTGAGCACGTGTGTATGTATGCCCAAGATCCCAGGCAGAGAATGGAGAAGGGATTACAAAGTGCCCATTCCCCCTGTGGGGGGAGGTGATTTCTTACTTTCTCTCTCATTGTCTCTGTCTCTCTCTCTCCGTCAAGTGCACAGATCCTAAGGCAACATCATTAAAAAAAAAAAAGAAAATTTTAAAAATCTGGTAAAAATGTAAAGAGTCACAAGGTTTGTAGATTGTGAAATGATTACATCGCTGGACTACACATGACCAACTGGGGTTTGAGTTCTGGACCCAGTGGCTTGAAAATCATGCTGGGCATATGTGCATGTGTCCAATATCCTGGGAGGAGATTTGAGGAGAGAGGATTGCAGCATGGCCATCCCACTGGGGGTGATTTCTCACTTTCTCTCTCACTGTCTCTGTCTCTCTCTCTTATGAGTGAACGTACTATAAGGCAAAAACCTCTTAAAAAATGAAATTGAGAGTTCCTTGCAGTTTCTTTTCCTTCCCTAGAATGAGATCTATAATCAAAAAGACTGTGCTCCAAAGTTACCAGGATTATTTCTTTCTCTACTCCCTCTTTTTCTGATTCTGTTGTTCATTTGAAATATACAATAGCTGGGTTTGTGTATTTTGGGTTGATCCACATTTAGGTCAATTCTTCCATTCCTGTTGGTTTAATTTTATATTCTGAATTTGTATCATTGTTCCTATGCTTTTAAAGTCTGAATTATTCCAAAAGAGTTTTCTCAGAGAAGTGTCACTCTCTTTATCCCTTTCATTTTACTCTGGTCCCACTTTTTACGGGTAACCAACTTCATACTTTTCTAGTTTATCCTGAGTGGGCAGATATGTGTACATTTTCTGACTTTTTCTTTCTTGCAATAAGGGTAGTAAATACTCTTTTTGCACTTTGCTTTTTTTTCACTTACTATATCTTGGCAATTATTCTATACAAATTCATAAATTCAGTCTCTCTTTTTTTTTTTTTTTCTTTGTTGGAGAGGTTTTTTTCTTATTGGGCTCGTGTGCTTGCCAGAAATACAGAGAGAGAGAGAGAGAGAGAAAGCGAGAAATCACCCCCCAGAAGGGATGGCCACGCTGCAATCCCTTCTCCTCCATTCTCCTCTTGGGATCTTGGGCACGCACGCACACACACCCAGCGTGAGTTTTATGCCACCGGGTCTGGGACTCAAACTGTGGTTGACTACATGGAAGTCCAGCGACATAGCCATTACGCTAACTGCTGGTCCCAATTCAGTCTCTTTTCTATTGCTGTCTAGTATGCCATTGTATGTGTGTACCCTAGTTTATTCATCCAATTTGATATGTGGGCTCCAGGTAGTTTCCAACATTTCAGAAGAACAAAAATGTTTGCATTTCCTTCAGAAATGTGTAAGACAACCTGTTCCCTAAAGTCTTGCCAATAGAGTGTCTTATAAACTTTTCACTTTTTGCCTATTTGATGGATAAGAAAGATCTCAGTGTAGTGTAGCTTTGAAGTGTACATTTCTTATTGTGAATGAAGTTGACATTTAATGTTTGAGAATTCTTTGGTCATGACTTTTGCTTATTTTTCTACAGTACTATTGCAACTTGATTCTCAATTTCTAAGGTGCCTTATGTATTATAGCTATTTCTCCTGATAAATGTTACAAATATTTTTTACTGTTTATGACTTATCTGACTTTTCTTACACATTAAATCCAAGTTTTCCAAGTTTGTTTTTATTTCTGTTAGCCATTTTTATAAAACTTTTCTGTAATTGTATCTAGACTGTGAATCATGGTTAGAAAACTTTAACTAGGTTTTTCAGAAAATGACCCTTACTTTCTTATACTACTTGTATAGTTTGATATTTTATACTAAAGTAGTTTTAAAATAAATAATACATTTCAAGATAAATCAGAATGAAGCAGCAGTTATCCCAGTAAATTGCAGCTGGAGACCAAGGACAGAATGAACTTGGCTGTTCTCATGTTTCCTTTGTTGAGAGCATCTGAAAAACTGTGAGCGGTAGTTAAGCATTCTCTTATTTCACTAAAGCTGTTTCCTTTTAAAAATAGAGAAGAAGCAGGACTCGTTTCCTGCCTCAATTAGAAGGAGGCAAAGTTAGGAAATATTGCAATGAGGAAAATACATGAGATGCAAGGAAATTGTTTAGAACACTGAGTGCAGTCATGTCCCCTGCCCCCTCAGTCCCTCATCAAAGTCTTAATGAACTTTAAAAATTCCATGTTCGTTCTCAAGTGCATCTCATATTCCACCCCAGGCAGGGAATGGCAGAAAAAATGTGCTATAGGTGCTTCGTTTTCCACCTAATTCTAACCTGTTGATGGGACCTTCAAATTCACATTTATATATGTGTGTTTTTTTTAAGTTACACAAAAGGGGTTTTACTGTACACTCACTTCTGCACCTTACCTTTTTCATTTATTAAAATTTGGCCAGTTTTTCACATCATTCTTTTTAGTAGTTAAATAGTATGTAATAAAATTATATTTAATGAGTACATAGCACTTTATTAAAGAATATTAAATAGTATTCTATAAGTTTGTTTTCACCTGCGAAAATATTTAAAATGTGAAAAAGACAACCTGTTCCCTAAAGTCTTCCCGATGCTTTGTTCCTCTACACTTGTTGAAATATGCTAGATTTCTATTACTACAAAAATTGCTGTGAGTTTGGGAGATGAAAAAGAACAGACCCGTTTATTGTTTTGTTCTGTAAGTCAGAAATCCCAGTGGGCACTGTCGGGTTTTCTGCTCAGAATCTCACAAGGTTGTAATCATGGTGCTGAGATTTTACCTGGAATATCTGAGGAAAATCTGCTTCCATGATCAGTCAGGCTGTGGGCAGAATTCTGTTCCTTGAAGTCGTAAAACCAAGGTCTCCCTTTCCTTGTCAGACAGCCTCCTACATTTGTAAGCCAGCAAAGGTGCTTATTCTCTTGCTTAGAATCTCTCTTTGTTCCCCTTTTGCTACCAGTTGGGGAAAACAAAGCCCTCTTGACTTTTGAAAAGGATCATATGATTGGATGTCTCACTTGGTTTTGTACTTACTATGTGAGTATAACCTGGGTAACCCCAGATTTGAGAACGGTGCATCTATTCCAGAGAAGTCTCTCAGAGATGCAGCCAGCGGACACCAGCTTATTTGACTTAATGGAAGGCACTGATGATGGCCAGCAGATGAAAAGTCTTGCCTCAGTATGGTGCTGCAAGCAGTCGAATAGCCATCAGAACAAAACACATGCTTTGGCATGTGTAGACCTTTACAGAGTTTAAAGTCAGCTAATTAAGTTTGCACAGCTCAGCTGCCTGTATTCTGTAACTCATTACTGGGGGGAGCACATTATTCAGAGGAGAACCTTGGCCAGAGTCTTCTCCATGAGAAAGAGGACAGAGAGAAGTCATATACAGGGAGACAGCGAACAGTCTAAGTTTGGATGATGCCTCACAGTGAGCAGTTTCAATCGGGATAAGCTTGTCCTCTCTTGACAGCATGGTTTTACGGTCTTACAGTCTTACAGGCATTGCTAATAGTAATGTCCACCATGTTGATTTTCATCAGTGGGAGGTCAACAGTCTCAGGTGATATACGATCTGTTTTAATTTGGTAACAATTTAAATGTAAGAACACTATCTAAACAAATGTTCTACACAAGATGCTTTGGAGTGGTTCCTTGTGAAATCAGATAGTGCATTAATGGAGTGAACTGAAGGTAATGAAGGGACAAATTTTAATGCACTTTCAGGGACCTTTGATAGTAGTGGAGCCACAGTCTCAAATGTGCAATCACTGTCTTTGTGAATGTTCATCAGTTTACAGATATTTACAGTTCAGTTTCGAGGAGAGTCTGGGAAAGCGTGGCTAACTTGCTGTGGCTCTATGACGGCCTACAGACAGACACTTGTCCTGGGGTTACCAGTAACTTCCCTCGATTGCCACTAGCCTACATTTGCAAACAGGAGCCTTTAGGATTTAATGTGAGGCTCTGTATTAAACCCAATTTCTTTTCTCCCTTGTCCTTAGATCTAATTGACAGGCTGATTAGTTTTATTCTTTTTGGGGGGGTGGGGGGTGGGGGAGAGGTTTTTTTGTTTGTTTGTTTGTTTTTTGTTTGTTTTTTGTTTTGTTTTTTGTTTTTTTGGGTTTTTTTTTTGCTATAGGGCACATGTGCTCGCCAGAGACAGAGACAGAAAGTGAGAAATCACCCCCAGGGGGGATGGCCACGC